>NW_027501591.1:0-78762 GCF_021521415.1 Bidens hawaiensis | reverse complement strand
CACGATCACAGTGATTAACTTCGAGCCGGTGGCTTGTGAATAGTACTATTGGTTTGACAAACCCAGGCGGGGCCAGCACGGTTTCTGAGACATTATCCCGTTTGCACATGTCCATATTTTATTTTTACGAACCAGCTATGTAGTGTTAGACATAGCTACCGGGGCATGTTGTGGGCGGAAAGGGGCCACAGTGGTTGATTGAGCGTGGGAAATGGAGGCACGCAGCACGAACAGTCCAGGCTTCACTGTAGCTTAGCATAATTACATCACATACATCAGTTACATACATACATACTTATTTCATGATTGCAAGTGTTGACTTGTGAATACTCATTACTGTTTTCTTGAAACTCGTGAAACTCACCAACTCTAGTAGTTGACCCGTTTTAAACTGCTTTTCAGGTGTACCTAAATCGGAGTAATTTGATGATCTGTTACTTACCTGAAGTGTGTGGTTGATGCTATGTGAATAGAGGCAAGGATGTTAGTAGTAAGAATGTATAGTTAATGAACTAGTTTTGTTTATATCACTTAGACTGGAAAACAACGATAGAACAAAGAAATGTAATATATTATAAATTAGTTTGTAATGTTTTTTTATAAACAATGTGTTGATATCAGAGGTGTCTGTTACATTCCCGTTTTACGCTTCCGCATTGTGCTAGTCGGGGTGTGACACATACAAACTATGACTGTGTGGTACGCATAACTGATTTCGTTAAAACTTATGAAACTCACCAAATATTCGTAGTTGACCTGTTTTAACATGCTTTTCAGGTAATCAGAAAAGAGGAGTAATTGCTTATGTGTTACATGTTTGGATTGTGATCGATGCTGTGAGCATTCAAGGATGAAGTAAAGTAGTTAACGGACTAGTCTTGATTGTATCACTTAATTTGTAAAAGATGTTAGAACGATGTAATATATTGTAAATTAGTTAGTAATGTTTCTTTATGTGTTAATTGTTTTACGCTTCCGAAAGTTAGTTCAAAAACAAGCATTGTATCATCCGTTAAACCAAAAAAGACTTACAAAACATTTATTTGTGGTGTTTTAAGCGATCCATGAAAATATTTTTGATTTTTACAACCAAATAGTATGTTTTTCTAAATTACAAGAAATTGGCCAAAAAAACACTCGTTTTCATGCTGTTTGTCGTACCCTATATCGTTTTTAAGCCAAAACCGAACCCGAAATAAATTTGGATACAAGATTTCATGTTTGGACACAAAAAACTGAGGAAAATGGACCATGGTGGGGCATAAGGGGACCCCGCCAAGTAACGGCCGCAATACATGGAGGGCCTGATCTTTCTTCACATTTAAACATGATTTAAGCTAATTTACCTACTTATCAACTTCAAAACTGATGAACAACTTCTGGACTTTCTCACACACACAAACCCTGAAGGTAAACTCACTTTTTTGATCATTAGAACTTGTTTTAAACTTGGTTTTTACATAAATATTGACCCTTGATTTACATAAATTACATCTAACCATGTAAAAACCCTAATAATGATCCAAACCTATTTATCGATCTTACACATGGTTAGAAATCAGAATCAACAACTTTTTTTGCCATAAACACAGATTAGAGGGTTTAAATCGCGTTTTTACGGTTCAAAAGTTCGGTTTAAAACCCTAACCGAAACCCTATGTTTCAAGGCTGGAATTTTGATGATACATGCTTGGTTTTGTGATATATGACATGTAGTTACTATAGCTAGAAGGCCAAGAACCCGGACAAACAAGTAAAAGGTCGAAACAGTCAAAAACCGCAAAGGTAATACCATAACATCCGTTTAGGGGCTGTTTAGGATTAGATTGTGACATGCTAGTTGTTAGCTTGTGAAACTTGGCAGGGACATCAGGGACCATATGAATGAGTCCCTGTCCAAATTTGGTAATTTTTTTATAATCGAGAATATTTGGCGAATTTATTACCGTTTATGAGCATTTATTTGGGAAAAATACTTAAGCTGCTTGAAAAATTATGAACTTTCGTGAAGAACTCAAATAATGCATAATATGATCACATATAAAATTTGGTGTAAATTAGAGAACCCCTAGCTATGGTTTCTGGATTCGCGTTTACTTAAGTTTTTATGGTCGTTTTTGGCTCAAACAGGTATGTTGGTAAAAGTTTTAAGTTCTGGAAATTTTTACAAGCCATTTTGGATCACTCAGAAAAATTATCGGATTTTTCCTAAGTCGTTTGGTATAAACGGACGATTTACCGGTTAAAAATAGTATATTAAATGAATTTTTATAAATTAATAAATCAGTAAAAATTTCTAGAAATGTTTTCATAAAATTATACATATTTTAATTAGTAAGTGTATAAATTTTCAAAATTTAACGATAAACGGGTAGTTAGTTGTGCTAATTTGAAAGTTAAAAAAATTCAATTCTGATAAAAACCGACAGGTTTGAGATTATCGAACCTTTTGCCATATCAGAACATCAAGAGTGATCAAATATCGTATTTTTGAGATAATTGAATAAAACCGAACATCTTGTGAAAAATCCGGACAATTCTGATGAATTGTACACGTTTTTCTCCAAACCAGACTGAATAAACGGAAATGAGCCCAGTAGCGAATCCAGACATCTAAACTATGATCTTTCTTTATGAATTTAATCATTTTATCAACTAACACTTTTACCCAAGTTTATGTGATCATACATGTTTTCTAAACGCGTAAACGATCAACTTGTCCCAGCACGTGAAACGGTGAAACTGAGCCAGGTTCGGTTTTAAACATTAGGCATTGAACAATGTCACTATCTAAACCTATTGGCATATTCTGGACGTGACAGCTATACCCAAACTAGATATATAGTCCAGTTTAGTATGGAGGCTATAATAATAATAAAATATTAATATTATATAATATTGATTATAGGACTAAGTGATAGCAAGTGAAATAAACCACGAGCTGATATCGTACTGAGTACCTACTAAATAATGAGTTTCATGGCTCCTCTTTCTAAATTGTTTTACAAACTTCTGGGTGAAAAGCATGTTGTTTATACTTGTATATCTGAAAATATGTGTTGATGTGAATTATCTAAGTGCTAACACACAAAAGTCCCCACAATCACAGTGATTAATTTCGAGCCGTTGGCTTGTGAATAGTACTATTGGTTTGACAAACCCAAACGGAATCAGCATGGATGCCGTAACATACCTTACATCGTTGCCCGTAATCATACAAACATGTGATGTAGTGTTAGATATAGCCACTTGGGGCATGTTGTAGGCAGAAAGGGGGGCACAGTGGTTGATTGTGAATGGGAAATGGAAGCACAGCAACACGAACGAACAGTCCAGACTTCACTATAGCTTAACATAATTACATCACATACATACATACTTGAGCGCATAAACGTTCTTACATACATACATGCATATATACAAACTATGATTGTTGTACGCAAACTGATTTGTTGAAACTCGTGAAACTCACCAACTATTTGTAGTTGACCTACTTTAACATGCTTTTCAGGTGTACCAAAAATTGGAATTTGATTGATGATGTGCTACCTATTCGGGAATGTAATCGATGCTATGTGAATAAAAGCAAGTGTATTAATAAGAGGTAAATAGTTTAGCAAATTGGTTTTGATTGTATCACTTTGTTTGTAAACCAAGTTAGAACAATGTAATATATTGTAAATTAGTTTGTAATGTTTCTTTATAAACAATATTATTGATACCAGAGGTGCCTGTTACATTCTCGTTTTACGCTTTCGCATTTGCTAGTCCGGGTGTGACAATTATTTAAATGTATAACTATAACATGTATTACTTATTGTCATGCGTTCGTTAATAAGTTACTAAGATATTATTAATAACAATAGTGACGGTATTAGCAATGTTAATATAAATATAACATTTATTAAGATTTTTTATGAAATTAAACGCATAACCGAATATAATAATTCTAATTATTATTTAACGGCTTTTGCTCGTTAATTGCATGGTCGGCTTAAATTATTCTTTTGTCGTTGGTCGGGTCGTTAAAGCTCAGTCCGTAGACCCACACACGATTAATTTATTTGAATGATGAATATATAAATATATTTTTTTACCTTCTCGTTTGTTTATACACTATATCGATCGGGTTTGACCGAGTTGACCGCGTTTGGCACAACACCCGTAGTGATTGATTTTACAAATAAACCAGCTTGTTTGCTTGCCACAAACGCAACAACGAGGTCCATTTCTATACTTTTACCATGTTGACTTTTGTTGAACAAGACCCATTTAGCACTACAAACACCCAAACATCAATAAATCTGTTGAGTGCTCGATTACCACCAGAAACCGCCATGCTCCACCGCTAGTGTACCTGTTAATGCGACCAACAACATTAAAACAACCTGATAGGTGGGGGGAATAGCTTGCAGTCGCCGGAGAGGCTCATATGAACCCCAGCTACTACCAGAACTTCTCGCCGGAAAGTCTTTACCAGACAACAACATCTCCTGGCCTTGTCGAATCTGAGCTCTAGCCACCCTTGTGTATGGTCAACTTTAACCACCGATCTGTGTACCAAACCCAAAATACCGTCATCCCGTTCTTGCCAGAAAGTCGAGTTGTTGCTGGTCACTATCACTGTCGTTGTCTTCGTCGCTGCTGCCGGAGACATGGCAGCAACCGATTGTCTTTCCGTCTTCCTCTCATATCATCAGAAAAACATTTCCACCACCAAGAAACCTTGATGCAACGGTGTGCTGTTGTGGTAGTCGACGTGGGTGGCCGACCGAACCACCACCACAAACCACCGTTTCCTTCTCAGCCGCCTCCACCTCTTTCTCTCTTGATGTTGTTTTGTGATAAAAACAAGGATAGGATTTTATGACTAGATATTTATACTTAGGGTTTAGAAATAGAGTAAAGTAGGGTAAAAATGTAGTAGTGGGTATTGCATACATGAACTCATTCACACATTTAACGTTTCTCTCCTAAGTCTTTTTTTTTTTTCGAAGTACTTTAAATAATTGGCGTTTATGTTTTGAATAATAAATAATATCTACAAATTATTTTAGTTGAACCTTACTAATATCGCAGTAGTAGGCCGCGTATTCGAGCTAACATTTTAAATTTAAACATTATACTTTGCTTAATTAGTTTTAGTAATGAGATTCATTTAGTACTTTACTTTATATTAATAATAATGCGTTTTACAGTATCTCGTTATATCTTACGTTTACTAAGTTTGTTATAACGATGTCAAATATTCATTTGTTTTGTAATAACAATTATTGAATGAAATATTATCACTAATCTAACGGAATTGACATGCTTATCAATTATTAGCTAAATCCGATTATCGATATATTTAATTTTAAAATACAATACTAACGAATCAAGAAATTGGGGTTGTCATAGGAATTTGGACCAAACTTCCTCATTAGGATCAATTTTTTATATTATCATGATCGAGTTAAGGACTATCATGCATACAAGAAACACACTATGTGTTGGTTGTATCAACGCAAGCAGTACAATTTGTAATCATAAATCAAATGCTTTTCATATATCAAATCAACCGTACAAATAGTTCGAACTACACACATAATCGCTAGCCTATACAATTGACGTGCTCATCTATATGTAGTAGCTAGAGTACTGATGGGTTATACGAGCAACAAGTGGCATTCACAGACCATAGGACAGTTTTGTTATGGTTTGTGATTACTCATACTTATGTTAGTAATAACTAAATACAAATTGTAAGTTTTGAATTCTTTTAGCGTTATGTTAATTCGAGGTTTAAGAATTAAAATGCATGTGTAAACCCCAACTTCCGAGACTTATTGGGTTTAGAGCTTTACAAATCACTAACTTTTTTAAATTTAGGTTTCTATAATAAATTGTTTTTGAAGCATTTAAGTTAACATGAAAAAACCTTGTCTTCCTTCATTAGCTTCTCAGTCTATAAGACCCTGAGTCCCGAGTATCCTACAGTTAGTAATCATGACAACACTTTGCAAAAATTTAAAATCCAAATCAATTCACTTTATTTCGAAAACCAGTTCAGAGTATAAAATCAGCGGAAATCATAAGTGTAAAAAAAACCTAGAAATATGCCCAAAAGCGAATTTAAATGCGTTAAATAATAATTAAAACTAAACAGTCTTCATTATTAATTTCCCGACTAGCTATGCCTTCAACCGACCGAGTAGTCTCGAGCACGTCCAAGCGGTAAGCATCCTCCACTTAACCTGAAACTCACACTAACATACATACAAAGTCAGCTTGAGCTGAGTGAGTTCAAGTTTTAATAAACGACATTTATATAAATCATTCCAAGAGTTTACATATAAAGCGGGATATGAACAGTTAGGCCATGGTAATTGATAAGTAGTCATACTTATATATATATATATATATATATATATATATATATATATATATATATATATATATATATATCCCTATGCATAACATCCAAGTAATAACATCAAGGTCGAACACACGTACAACCCAAACACGTAACATTCCATCCAATGATGATTATGCCACACGAGCCTCCCGCTTTACAGGCTTTCCAGGGCCCGCCACAGGATTTTAGAACCTGAGTAGTATAGTTTGGCCCGGCCAAGATCACCACCCACCATATGCGAACACAAAGTAGGCATACGCAAACATCCATGGTTAATAATAACTAATTAACATCACTAATCATAGGCTATAAGATAACATACGTGCAAACATACATAAATACCATACCAAGACATACTCTAATACAAGTAAGCCCATGCGAAATCATTCAAACGGTTTATCAAGCAAAATTAGTTAGGTGTGTATGCTAGCCCAAAACTTGAAAAGAGTGAAAAGGGTAATCATGAACTCACCTGACACGAAGCACCAAGTCACCACGAGCTAGAGGGCCCCTAAGTAATCCCACAACTCACACGCATGTCGGATTATATACAACAGTTACTAATGATACCGAAAGGACTCGTTTATCCTACGAGGCGTTCTAATATGGTTCAAGTTACCTAAAGCCTCAACCTCACCAAGTTCGATTAAAACAGCCCGTGGCACCTTATATTTACCAAAACCGCCCTTAGGTGGTCCCGAGAATAAAGAATTCCCAAATTACCCCCGGAAGTGCTAGGTGAGACGAATATACGCGTTTAAGAGTTGTTTAGGCACTTAACATCCAACTCAGCCCCGTGTGGACCCAATTTGATAAATTCACAGCCTACTAGCCCACACGACACTACACGAGTTGGATGGGTCGGTAACTCGCAAGCACAACACACCAACTATTCAATAAACGCGAATTCGCGTTGTACCGACCCGTTTGAGTAACCGACAACCAATTCAGCCCCAATACTTAAAAAATTCAGTTTCTTACAGCCAACAAATAATGCCGAGGCTACAACATTAGAATTGGTTGTTAACTCCCTCAAGTGACGCACTAAACACCACAATTCACAAACTAGTCAACCGAATTCTAGTTTTCACTTCATCAACAATTGACCAATCTAACGAATGCCAAAATTCATGATACTAAAGTATGATATAAAAGACATACCTAGGAAGATGACGGAGTGAAAACCTTAACCAAAACAGCCCCGAAAGTGCTTGAATGAACAGCCACCCGGTAAGCCTAAAACAAGCGGTTTATGATCAATACGCGAGATATAAAGATGGTTTGAGGTGTAAAAGACTAGATGGTACATAGGACTAACCTTGAATTGAAGTTTTACACCTTAATCTTGGCTGCAAAAAAAGAAAAACGAAGGTGGGAGGGGGCTGCTGTCTGCCGATCGAACATGGTAAAAGGGGGGGGGGGTTAGGGTTTTGATTATAATATAAAAATTTTACACTTTGCCCCTCCATTTAGAAAGAAGTAGCAGCTTGAGTGAAAAGTTAAATAATTTAATATACTGGAAAGATGAGAAAGTCACCAAGGAATGTCGGATAAATCCCAAGGGATGTACATACTTTACATGCTTTAAATCATTAACCGGAAATTAACGGGCGTTACAAGTCCACCCCCTTATAGTGGTATTTGTCCCCGAATCCTGATGCGACAGGAACAATTGCGGGTAGAGTTTTATCATCTCGTCTTCGGACTCCCAAGTAGCCTCAGAACCCCTACGGTGCCTCCACTGCACCTTCACCTGCCTAATCACCTTATTCCTCAAGCGCCTTTCCTGACGGTCAAGAATAGCGATAGGTTCTTCAACATAGTTCAGTTTACTATCGAGCTCAATATTACCCAAAGGCACATGGGCCTCCTCGTCTACCAAACACTTCCTCAAATGAGACACGTGGAAGGTAGGATGAATCCCAGCGAGCTCATCGGGCAAATCCATGTCTATACACTACCTCACCAGCACGGGACAATATACGAAACAGACCAATGAACCTTGGACTAAGCTTCCCCCTCTTGCGAAAACGAATGATGCCCTTCCAAGAAGAAACTTTTAGCATAACTCGATCACCAGCCTCGAACACAATAGGCCTCCGCCTTTTGTCCGCATAAGACTTTTGACGATCCTGAGCGGCCTTCATAAAAGCCTTAATCTAATCAAGCTTCTCAGTCGTAGCCTCGACCACCTCTAAACTACCCAACTGTTTCTGACCAATGGAGCCCCAACAGATTGGAGTCCTACACCTCCGTCCATATAACATCTCAAATGGTGGCATCCCAATCGTGGTGTGATAACTGTTATTATAAGAAAACTCGACTAATGGTAAGTGACGATCCCAACTACCACCAAAATCGATGACACAAGCCCGTAGCATATCTTCGAGGGTCTGAATGGTCCTCTCAGACTGACCATCCGTCTACGGGTGATAAGTGATACTAATGAGGAGTTTGGTACCCATCTCCTTATGAAACTTCTTCCAAAACCTGGAGGTAAAACGTGTATCCCTATCCGAAACAATAGATATAGGCACCCCGTGCCTAGAAACAATCTCACGAATAAACACATCGGCCAGCTGCTCGGAATTATAAGTTTCTCGAATCGGCAAGAAGTGAGCGCTCTTAGTCAATCTATCCACGATTACCCAAATGGTGTCATAGCTACCCCTAGGAGTACGAGGCAGTTTAGTTACAAAATCCATCGTAAGATGCTCCCACTTCCACTCAGGTATTTTCAGAGGTTGGAGTTTCCCGAAAGGTTTCTGGTGCTCAACCTTGACTTGTAGACACGTCAAACATTTACTCATGTACTGAGCCACCTCATACTTCATCGCAGGACACCAGTAATTCTTCTTCAGGTCTTGGTACATCTTGGTCGCGCCGTGATGAATGGAATAGCGCGACTTGTGTGCTTCATCCAATATCTTACTCCTGAATCCCCCATACCTGGGTACCCATAAACGACCATCCTTATGCTTCATCTCGTCACCGACGTCTTGCAACAATTTTTCCTGACCCCAAATATGTTCTGACATAATCCATTCCACCTGTAAAGCCTCATTCTGAACGTTGGCTATCTGTTTCAAAATATCGGGTTTGAGAATAAGCTGGTAAGATTTCACACGAATAGGTTTCGGTCTCTCCTTCCTGCTCAATGCGTCGGCTACCACGTTAGCCTTACCGGGATTGTACATAATCTACAGATCATAATCCTTAATCAATTCCAACCATCGACGCTGCCGCATATTCAGTTCCTTTTGCTCAAAGAAATACTTTAAACTCTTATGATCGGTATAGATGACGCAAGGGATACCATACAAATAATGTCTCCACAACTTAAGCGCAAACACAATCGCCGCCAATTCTAGATCATGGGTAGGATAATTCTCCTCATGAGGCTTTAACTGCCGCGAGACATAAGCTATGACTCGGCCCCGCTGCATCAAAACACACCTAAGCCCCTGGTAGGAGGCGTCAAAATAGACAACCAGATCGTCAGTGCCATCGGGTAAAGCTAGAATGGAAGCATGCTTCAACCTGTTCTTTAATTCGAGAAAAGCCTCCTCCTGCTCAGTACCCCAAACAAACTTAGCGCTCTTCTTAGTTAACTTGGTCAATGACGAAGCGATTTTCGAAAAGTCGGGAATGAAACGACGGTAATACCCCGCCAAGCCCAAAAAGCTACGAATTTCGGATGGAGACTTAGTGGATTCCCAATTGTTCACGGCTTCCACTTTTGCAGGGTCTACCAAAATACCACTCGGGTTGATAACGTGACCCAAGAAATGAACCTCATGTAACCAAAAAAAGCATTTAGAAAATTTCGCGTACAACTTATTCTTTCGTAGTGCCTCTAAGACTTCTGTGAGATGACAAGCATGATCAGTTTCACTCCTGGAATAAACAAGAATGTCATCGATGAACACAATAACAGAACGATCGAGCATCGGCCTACACACCCGGTTCATAAGATCCATGAATGCAGCAGTGCATTGGTCAAACTGAAAGACATCACGAGAAATTCATAATGTCCATAACGAGTGCGGAAGGCAGTCTTGGGAATATCTTTCTCACGAATTTTCAACTGATGATAACCGGACCTAAGGTCAATCTTCGAGAACCAACTAGATCCTTGGAGCTGATCAAATAAGTCGTCGATTCTCGGTAGGGGGTACCGGTTTTTCACAGTGAGTTTATTCAATTCACGGTAGTCGATGCACATCCGCATGCTACCGTCTTTCTTCTTAACGAACAGGACCGGGGCACCCCAAGGTGAGATGCTCGGTCAAATGAAGCCCTTGTCAAGCAAGTCTTCCAATTGAGCCATGAGTTCTTTCATTTCGTTTGGTGCTAGACGATAAGGGGCTCGAGCAATAGGTTTTGCACCAGGCACAAGGTCTATTTGGAACTCGACCTCGCGATCCGGCGGCACATCTGACAAATCATCTAGAAACACATCCAGGTAATCCCGAACAATAGGAACATCACCGACGGTAGCCAACTCAGTTTTCACGTTAATAGCATACGCCAGATACGCCCCGCAACCCCGCTGCCTGAGTTTTCCCGCCTTAAGCATGGATATAATATGGGGTGTTGCACCACTCCGATCACCGAAAACAGTGACGGGGGTCCCATCCAGGGCCCTTAAACGCACAAGTTTCTGACCACAAATAATTTGATCATCTACACTCACGAGCCAGTCCATCCCAAGCACCACATCGAAACAGCCAAACGACATCAAGTACAACCGCACCGGAAACCTATACCCAGACAACTCGATGGAACAACCCTGAATAGCCCTAGACACGGAAACGGACTTTCCTAAGGCGACCTCAACCTCAAATACATCGACTACGCGCTCGGGTGATTTATTCAACATGGAACAGAAGGCGGTAGACACAAAACTCCTACTAGCACCCGAATCGAACAAGACTGAGGCCTATAATTCTTCAAGTAAAAAGGTACATGGAATAATATTACACTACTACTTAGCTACACGATCGCACATACGTTTCCAAAAGAATGAGAAATTATAAACGGTAGATTATAAAGATGAATATGGAAAAAGTACATGAAACAACGTCCGCATCATCCTTTGCCTCTCTCTTGGAGATGTTGAAGGACCTCGCCTTGACCTTCAGTTTTTCTTCCATCTTCCCCCTCGAGGAAGTCCCCTGATCGGACCCCCCCCCCCTCCCCGGCCGGTAGGACAATTGGAGGCTAAGTGGCCGGCCCCCTTAAAACGGACACAAGTCAACGACGGACACTCATAATGGGGGTGTCCAACCTTATCACATCGAAAACAGGAACAGATCCAAGCTTACATCCCCCCTGTGCTGTTTCCCGCACTTCTTGCATTTACCAAACGCCGTATCCTTCTTAAAATCCGAAGTCTCAGTTTTTACCCTCTTCTCAGCCGAATTAAAGTTGTTTCCCCCGGGCCGCTGGGGTAACCACCGACGGCTGTAACTTTTTACCCTCTTCTCAGCCGAATTAAAGTTTTTACCCTCTTTTCCACGTCTTCCTAGTCTCAGACGGCTGTAGCTTCTCTCTCTGATCATACAAAGTGCCTGCTAGGGTAACCACCGAATGGAACGAGCTCATGTTGGTGGTCACCACGCCCCTACGAATATCCACTGGAAGACCCTTCACATACTTTTTAATCCTCTTAGCATCGGAAGTAACCAGATCGGGACATAAACGAGCCATGTTATTAAACTTTGTGGTATACTCCCGATGTGTCATACTGCCCGCTTCCAAGGTCAAGAAATCATGTTCAATCTTATCCAATTCGTGAGGAGGACAAAACTGATTAAGAACCAACTTCTTCAACTTATCCCAAGTCATCCTCCTAATAGAACAATCAGCCATAGCTGGCGCCAGATTATCCCCCCAACACAGCTCCTCGGAACGTAACGAGGCAGAAGCATAAGTCACCATGTCCTCCCCTTTACACTTACTAACCCTCAATACGGCCTCCATCTCCCTCACCCACTAATGTGCTGCCAACGCATCCTTAGTACCATCGAAAGAAGGAGGGTCACATTTCTTAAAGTCTCCATACGAACAACCTCGGGTAGATACACTGATAGCACGAACCTCATCTTCATCCTCACTCGGCAACTGATACCAATTTGTAAGACCCCGAGTCCGGGGTATCCTACAGTTGGTAATCATGGCAATACTTTGCAAAAATTTAAAATCCAAATCAATTCACTTTATTTCAAAAACCAGCTCAGAGTATAAAATCAGCGGAAATCATAAGTGTCAAAAACAAATTCCCAAAAACAGGCAAATATGCCCAAAACCGAATTTAAATGCGCTAAATAATAATTAAAAGTAAACAGTCTTCATTATTAATTTCCCGACTAGCAATGCCTTCAACCAACCGAGTAGTCTCGAGCATGTCCAAGTGGTAAGCATCCTCCTCTTAACCTGAAACTCACACTAACATACACACAAAGTCAGCTTGAGCTGAGTGAGTTCAAGTTTTAATAAACGACATTTATATAAATCATTCCAAGAGTTTAAATATAAAGTGGGATATGAACAGTTAAGCCATGGTAATTGATAAGTAGTCATACTTATATATATATATATATATATATATATATATATATATATATATCCCTACGCATAACATCCAAGTAATAACATCAAGGTCGAACACACGTACGACCCAAACACGTAACATTCCATCCGATTGGGATCATGCCACACGAGCCTCCCCCCTTACAGGCTTTCCAGGGCCTGCTACAGGATTTTAGAACCTGAGTAGTATAGTTTGGCCCGGCCAAGTGACCCACCGTATGCGAACACAAAGTAGGCATACGCAAACATCCATAGTTAATAATAACTAATTAACATCAATAATCATAGGCTATAAGATAACATACATGCAAACATACATAAATACCATTCCAAGACATACTCTAATACAAGTAAGCCCATGCGAAATCATTCAAACGGTTTATCAAGCAAAATTAGTTAGGTGTGTATGCTAGCCCAAAACTTGAAAAGAGTGAAAAGGGGCATCATGAACTCACCTGACACGAGGCACCAAGTCACCACGAGCTAGAGGTCCCCTAAGTAATCCCACAACTCACACGCCTGTCGGATTATATACAATAGTTACTAACGATACCGAAAGGACTCGTTTATCCTATGAGGCGTTCTAATATGGTTCAAGTTAACTAAAGCCTCAACCTCACCAAGTTCGATTAAAACAGCCCCCGAGGCCTTATATTTACCAAAACCACCTTTTGGTGGTCCCGAAAATAAAGAATTCCCAAATTACCCCCGAAAGTGCTAGGTGAGACGAATATACGCGTTTAAGAGTTGTTTAGGCACTTAACATCCAACTCATCCCCGTGTGGACCCAATTTGATAAATTCACGACCTACTAGCCCACACGACACTACACGAGTTGGATGGGTCGGTAACTCGCAAGCACAACACACCAACTATTCAATAAACGCGAATTCGCGTTGTACCGACCCGTTTGAGTAACCGACAACCAATTCAGCCCCAATACTTAAAAAATTCAGTTTCTTACAGCCAACAAATAATGCCGAGGCTACAACATTAGAATTGGTTGTTAACTCCCTCAAGTGACGCACTAAACACCACAATTCACAAACTAGTCAACCGAATTCTAGTTTTCACTTCATCAACAATTGACCAATCTAACGAATGCCAAAATTCATGATACTAAAGTATGATATAAAAGACATACCTAGGAAGATGACGGAGTGAAAACCTTAACCAAAACAGCCCCGAAAGTGCTTGAATGAACAGCCACCCGGTAAGCCTAAAACAAGCGGTTTATGATCAATACGCGAGATATAAAGATGGTTTGAGGTGTAAAAGACTAGATGGTACATAGGACTAACCTTGAATTGAAGTTTTACACCTTAATCTTGGCTGCAAAAAAAGAAAAACGAAGGTGGGAGGGGGCTGCTGTCTGCCGATCGAACATGGTAAAAGGGGGGGGGGTTAGGGTTTTGATTATAATATAAAAATTTTACACTTTGCCCCTCCATTTAGAAAGAAGTAGCAGCTTGAGTGAAAAGTTAAATAATTTAATATACTGGAAAGATGAGAAAGTCACCAAGGAATGTCGGATAAATCCCAAGGGATGTACATACTTTACATGCTTTAAATCATTAACCGGAAATTAACGGGCGTTACAAGTCCACCCCCTTATAGTGGTATTTGTCCCCGAATCCTGATGCGACAGGAACAATTGCGGGTAGAGTTTTATCATCTCGTCTTCGGACTCCCAAGTAGCCTCAGAACCCCTACGGTGCCTCCACTGCACCTTCACCTGCCTAATCACCTTATTCCTCAAGCGCCTTTCCTGACGGTCAAGAATAGCGATAGGTTCTTCAACATAGTTCAGTTTACTATCGAGCTCAATATTACCCAAAGGCACATGGGCCTCCTCGTCTACCAAACACTTCCTCAAATGAGACACGTGGAAGGTAGGATGAATCCCAGCGAGCTCATCGGGCAAATCCATGTCTATACACTACCTCACCAGCACGGGACAATATACGAAACAGACCAATGAACCTTGGACTAAGCTTCCCCCTCTTGCGAAAACGAATGATGCCCTTCCAAGAAGAAACTTTTAGCATAACTCGATCACCAGCCTCGAACACAATAGGCCTCCGCCTTTTGTCCGCATAAGACTTTTGACGATCCTGAGCGGCCTTCATAAAAGCCTTAATCTAATCAAGCTTCTCAGTCGTAGCCTCGACCACCTCTAAACTACCCAACTGTTTCTGACCAATGGAGCCCCAACAGATTGGAGTCCTACACCTCCGTCCATATAACATCTCAAATGGTGGCATCCCAATCGTGGTGTGATAACTGTTATTATAAGAAAACTCGACTAATGGTAAGTGACGATCCCAACTACCACCAAAATCGATGACACAAGCCCGTAGCATATCTTCGAGGGTCTGAATGGTCCTCTCAGACTGACCATCCGTCTACGGGTGATAAGTGATACTAATGAGGAGTTTGGTACCCATCTCCTTATGAAACTTCTTCCAAAACCTGGAGGTAAAACGTGTATCCCTATCCGAAACAAAGAATTCCCAAATTACCCCCGAGAATAAAGAATTCCCAAATTACCCCCGGAAGTGCTAGGTGAGACGAATATACGCGTTTAAGAGTTGTTTAGGCACTTAACATCCAACTCAGCCCCGTGTGGACCCAATTTGATAAATTCACAGCCTACTAGCCCACACGACACTACACGAGTTGGATGGGTCGGTAACACGCAAGCACAACGTACCAACTATTCAATAAACGCGAATTCGCGTTGTACCGACCCGTTTGAGTAACCGACAACCAATTCAACCCCAATACTTAAAAAATTCAGTTTCTTACATCCAAAAAATAATACCGAGGCTACAACATTCGAATTGGTTGTTAATTCCCTCAAACGACGCGCTAAACACCACAATTCACAAACTAGTCAACCGAATTCTAGTTTTCACTTCATCAATAATTGACCAATCTAACGAATGCCAAAATTCATGATACTAAAGTATGATATACAAGACATACCTAGGAAGATGACGGAGTGAAAACCTTAACCAAAACAACCCCGAAAGTGCTTGAATGGACAGCCACCCGGTAAGCCTAAAACAAGCGGTTTATGATCAATACGCTAGATATAAAGATTGTTTAAGGTGTAAAAGACTAGAGCAGACATGGGACTAACCTTGAATTGAAGTTTTACACCTTAATCTTGGCTGAAAAAAAAGTAAAAACGAAGGTGGGAGGGGGCTGCTGTCTGCCGATCGGACATGGTAAAGGGGGGGGGTTAGGGATTTGATTATAATATAAAAATTTTACACTCTAGCCCCTCCATTTAGAAAGAAGTAGCAACTTGATTGAAAAGTTAAATAATTTAACGTAACGGAAAGATGAGAAAGTCACCGAGAAATGTCGGATAAATCCCGAGGGATGTACATACTTTACATGCTTTAAATCATTAACCGGAAATTAACAGGCGTTACACAGTCTTATTATGCAAAATCATTATTTGTTCTATATATCAAAAATAGCATATTTTTAATAAAAACAAGTATTTCTACCTGTGTACTGTGGTGGAGCACGATAAATGCGTTACATATTCGAAAACTACAACATGTTGTAGATGGAACTCGATGGTATCGGTTCAATTCGTTATGGTGTTTTGTTGTAGAAGTTGAAAGTCTGGAAGTATTTCTGTAAAAGTAAGTTTTTTGTGGTCAAAGTTGAAAGTTAAAAGTTTTGTGACAAAAGTTTGGTGTCTACAATTACATGGCTAAAAGTATTGTGACAAAAGGTGGAAGAACAAAAATTTCATTACCAAAGTTGAAGGATCAAAAGATATTAAAACTGAGCTAGGACAACTTTAATTAAAACTAAGCTAGCAAAACTCTAATAACTGAACTATATAAGTAGCCTTTTAACTATATTTGAGGGCCCAAAAGGTAAATGCTTGAAAGTTAGATGGAAAAAGTTTTAAGAACTAAACTATATAAGTTGTTTTCAATTGTACATATAGTGAGTTACTTTAAAAAATCCTCCAGAAAAGGTGTTTTTTTTTAAATTAATAGGTTAGTCCACATCTAAAAAAGTTGAGTAAGGAGTTTGGGTTACTCGGGTTGTTCGGCTACAACGGCGCCAATCCTTCGGCTTCGGAAATTGGGTTAGAGTTTCGGGTATATGAACATGATGATATAAACCAAGAAAGAATGAGGTGGATAAATGATTGGGTACTTGTATGTATTCAGATATTTTGGTACACGCCATCTATGTGACTCCACGTTAAGGACACTCTTGTGGGTTTTGATGGGGCGCGGTTATGGGGCAGCAAAGGGGGGTGAGCGCCTTTGAAACGACCAGCATGGAAGGAAAAAATGTGGGCCCTCTCCAACAGTCTTATGATCGTTTACACATTTAAAAAAATTTCCAAAATTATATCATATATATATATATATCACTCTCTCAATCTTTACAAACATCTCATTCACCTCTTTAAACTTATAAAATATTCTCTAAATATGTCTTCCGAATCATTTTTGACACCCGACTACTACTCCGATCCCAACGTTATTTTAGATTCGGATTCAGAGGATGAAGCGATATTTAGTGCTATTCGAGAGGCTGCCCAACTCTTAGTCGAGCATTGCAATAGCTCACAACCACGAACAAGACGACCTCATCTTCAACGGGATCGTGTAGATGCTCATGACCGATTGATAAAAGATTATTTTTCGTCGGACATGACTTTTCATTCGAAACGATTTCAGCGGCATTTTCGGATGAGTCGCCAACTTTTTTAAGAATAGTTGGTGATTTAGAATGCAATTATGCATTTTTCCAACAACGGGAGGACGCGAGAGGTAAACCGGGATTTTCTCCTATGCAAAAATGCACAGCGGCAATTCGCCAATTAGCGTATGAGACTACGAGCAACGCCATGAAAGAGTATTTACAGATGTCAGAGACAGTAGCCGTGAAGCACTTCACACGTTTTGCGAATGTGAGTATTATTATCTTAATTATTTATTTCAAAACCTTCTTATATTGAGTGTAAATTTTTTGTTAAATTTATTAATATTAAATATTCTTCAACTATATGATGAAAAATATTTGAGGAGGCCGACTCAAAGTGGCAGACAAAAACTATACGAGGTGCATCAATAAAGACACAGTTTTCCAGAATGCTTGGTAGCCTCGATTGCACGCACTGTCCTTGGGAAGTCTGCCCATTTGCTTGGCAAGGTCAATATCATCGGGGTGAGCATGTTGGCCCAACAATTATGCTTGAGACGGTTGCATCATTTGATCTTTGGATACGTCATGTGTTTTTTGGGATGCCCAGTGTAAACAATGATATAGCTGTGATAAATGTGTCCCCTATTTTTGACCGCGTCATAAACGGAGTTACACCCGACACCTCATTTTCCACGAATGATGTCAACTATGGATTGTTTATTATCTAGTCGACGGTATTTATCTGAAGTGGGCCACGTTGGTTCTTAGCTGGGCGACTGATGATAAACATCAATATTTCAAGAAAAAACATGAGTCAGCCAGAAAGGACATCGAAATGGCATTCGGGATATTAAAGAAGCGTTGGTCTATCATTAAACAGCCGGCTCGTTTTCACCAAATGAATAAGTTAAGAAAAATAATGCACACTTGTATTATCTTGCATAATGTAGGTCCTCTAGATGGATCTCAAGACTTGACTCGGATCAATCCGTGTCTCCAAAGTTTACAAAATAAACGTACCAAGTACGTACTACACCAACTAAAAGCAAACTAAAACGACATATACAATCTTAAAAACGATATAGAATATTGGCCCTACACATAATATGATATTGTAGGAGTAGAGCAATTTGTTAAAACGGGTAAAACGATGTGCCAGAGTCGATCTCAACACTAAACGAAGATGAGAAACTTACTAATTTATTAAGAACACAAAAGAAAACGAATTTCAGTCTTTGATCGGATTTGGTTGAATATCTTTAAAGGAACAAGCAATATGACGACGACTAAAAATAGTTGTATTTTTTTTAGTTTTATATTATTATTGTACTTTATAATGTTATTGTATTTTATATTATTGTGTTAGTTTTTTCTGTTTTATGAAAAAAAAAAAAGTTAACGCTTCGAAGCCCCTCATAGGTTGGGGCTTCAAAGCTCCCAGTATTCACATGACGCTAACGTGACACTGTGGAGGGCTTTGATGCCCCCCACCATGGGTTTAACCATGTACCAATGAGGTGGATGTGTAATGTTGGTGGAACCGAAAATATTTCAAAAATGAAAAATAAAAAAGATTTGACACATTCGTCTCCAAGGCTTTGAAAAATAACCATTTTCCATAAACATTTCAGAAAAACTTTAATAAGCCTTTCAAGTAAAAGACATTTTTGTTGACCAAAATACAGCCACATTCAAAGTGAGACCTTTTGTCACCAAAATTGTCACCCAACTATTAGACAACATCAACTTACAGACAATTTATGTTGACAACACATAATTTAAACAAAAACAAAACTTTGTATGCACATATTACATGCACAACAACCTTTCTTCTAAGTTATCACCTCCAGGCCCGGGGTGTCGATCTCAGTTCCAAATCAACCCGACAGAGGCGGGAAATCATCTTCATCTTTTAAATGGTACGAGGATTGTATACCGAACCTACATGTTTTCAACCAAAAAAGCACAATCAATTATTGTACTTTGGGACAACATAGTACAACAGGCAAAGCAGTTATACGAAAAAGAACACTAATGTACCTATCCATACCAGAAACAGATCTGGGCCTCTGTGAACTGTCCAGCTGGCGAGGGCGGTTAGGGTTTTGTTGCCTCCTATGTAACAAAGGCTCTCTTTGTAGCATAGGACGGTTACCTCCTTCGGGTCGGGGAGTTAAACTATTTGAGCTCGGTGTTGTGTTACTTGAGGTTGAAGTATGATAACCGAGTCCAGACTGATTCTGAAGAATTAAGATTTAATAAAACACGTGGATATACTAACCTCCTGTAATTGTTATCTTATATGTAACGGTTAAACAAACTCAGTACGCTAGCGTGGTAAACATCCACTGAACTCAATAGATACCTGATTTGGGCCAGCGGTCCCAACACACACCAGTTCGTATTTTAAAATGTTATATTTAAATATTTGAAACTATAATTATAAAATATATTTTAAACAGAAACAAGTTCTTTAATATAAAATACTGAACTTTTGATAACTTAAGTTAATATAAGATGATAAAATATTCTTTAAAACTAAAAGTAGTGAAGATAATTTGAGTAATAGAAAAGGTTAACTAGTAAACAAAAGTTAAAAAAAAAATGTTCTACAACAAATATTCTAAACTACAATTATAAAAAAAGGTTTTAAACCAAAATAAAATTTTAATCTAAAACATTGAACTTTTAATAACTTAAGTTAATTAATATATATATATGTATATATATATGTATATATATATATATGTATTGGATCTAATACAAATTAAATTAATGTGCTAACTGTGAGAATTAAGTAGTGTAATTATATAACTGTGAGAATCATAATTACACTATTTGTAAAAATATTACACTACTTGATTCTCACGGTAGCACGTTAATTTAATTTGTATAAACTTTCCCTATATATATACATGTGTGTGTGTGTGTGTGCATTAGAATACCTCAAATTAGTAAGGATAATAACTTGACTAATACAAAAGATTATATAGTAAACAAAAGTAAAATAAAAAACTAAGGATTTTGTCAATTTTTAGCATTTACATCACAAGAGCTAAAACTAAGATGAATTTACTAGTTCAGTTCATAGTTATCAATAGCGCTAGGCGCACTCAAGGCGGCGCATAGGTCTTGCATAGGGCCTAGGCGCAAAGCGCAAAAAAAAAAAGCGAGAGCCTGAGGAAAAATAAAGCACCCTAAAATATTTTCTTTTTTAAATTGTGTTATGTATTAAAAAATAATACTATTATTCATATATAAAAAGCAAAAGCTATTATGTAATAAACATATAAATTAAAAATTAAACAATACGCTTAAAATTTTAAAATATAGAGATAGCTAAAAAGATTTATAAAAACTTCAAATATTATTTTAGTAGTCCAATAACAAAAGGTTTTAACATCAAAAATTGATTTGAATTAATAACCTACCATTTATAACAAAGAAATCTTTAAGTTATTCATTGATTTGAAAAGTCAAACCTTTAATTACTGTAGCTGCAGAGTTGCAACAATGCACGGCTACAATAATGATGTACTTTAAAATATAACAAAACTAAACCTGTAGCTTTTGTGTGCTTTAAACCACCCACATACAAAAAAAAGGAACTCATCCTCTTCCCTTCAGGTAATTATCCTCCATTTTAGGCCGGAATTTCCAGGTTTTAGCCGGAATTTGGCAGGAATTTTCATATGTTAGCCGGGTCCTTGCCAGAAGCGCGCCTCGACCGCCACTAGGCGCTTTACCTGCGCTACGCCTTGAATTAGCACCTAGGTGCGCGCCTAGTGCGCTTTTAATAACTATGGTTCATTTAATAAAAAAAAAGCACGATAAGAACAGAATATAAAAGTTACCATATCCAAGAAGTGATTCACGGGGCCGATAGAATTGGGGTCGTTAGGAACAAAAGGTGGTCGGGACATGAACATCTGGCCAGATGGCGGGAACTGTGGTCGCGGAAAACTGTTAATGCCACCATGTTCTGACGCGATCATGCTTAGCAAAACTAGCGGTGGCGGAGGTGGTGGGCCCCCCATCATAGTGGGTGGACCAAAAGCATAATTGTCCCATCCCCTCACATGATCCAAGCATACAAAATGAGACATCAAATCACCAGTTAGATCCAACGGTTCAGATGGAAGTAATTCCTCTTCATGAACTTCTTGTTTTTCATTACTAACTTCGCGATCACCACCTTCCGTCTTTTTAAATAACTTGGAATATTGAGCAAAAAGATGGGGTGCGTAGAACGGGATAATGATAGGAACATCATCAGCTTCGCGTGTACCACTTGATGTAAGCGTAGACACGCCTTTTTCCTCTTTTGATGTTCGGTTACCGGGACACCCAGTGGTTGAATATTTATTTTCATCACTAGAACTTTTTGGTTTCCGGTCTCCTGTTGTCGTAAATGACTTTTCTGCCCCGGTAGGGTTGATGGTCAAAGATGATGGTTGACCACTTCCGTGCATTTTTAATGTATTTGAGAAAAACGAAAGAAGGTCCTCGGTTAGGTTTTCTTCAGGAGCTGTAAGGATTTGGTTGAGTTTATTAGCCCCGTAACTTAAGGCGCTACGTATCCGGAAGAAATTCCCTGACCATATATTAAAAATTAGTTGACATAAACTTGTATTTAACAAAAGGGTTCATATTATAAAAAGCCAATATACTTTTGTTATTTTTCATGAAAAAGTCTCTTAGCTTAACTTAATTCAATATATTAAAGTCATTGAACTAATTTTTATATATTAAAGTCCCTAAACTTGTCTAAAATGTACATACTTTTTAAAAAGAATTAATAAAATGACTTGTTAACTCTTAAATTGATCAAAATCTGATAGTGATTCAACATTTCTGCAAAAATGAAAAAACAATATACCATCTCTGTTTAATCAACGTCGATTTAATAAGCCAATATTTAAATTAAAAAAAAAAATATTCTGAAGTAACATGCATTTGAGATAAGTTTAGGTACTTTAATGTACAACTACTTTAGGGACTTTTCATGTGTTTTTACAAGTTGAGGAACTTTAATATACCAAAACTGAGTTGGAGTTCTTTGTAAAAAAATAAATGTGGTGGTTTTTATGGTATAAACTCTTACAAAATCTTCATTCCACTGGAACAAGAAAAATTACTTTAAAGTAATTTTCAATAATATATTGTATTTAAAAATTATGTAAACTTAAACTAACAAGTTTTCTATTTTCATACCAGAAAATAGAACAATTTTTATTTTATTAATTGAGATTTTGATAACCGTTTCTAAGGTTATAATTCAAATTATTTGTGACAAAATAATGTATAAATCAAAGATTATACATTGTATTTAGCTCATTCTATTTCTTCAAGTCTAAACACGGCAACAAAGTTGAAAAATTAGAAGCATGCATACCTTGACTAACACTGCGACCAAGGTTATTATGCACATTTAACGGATCAACAATATTAAGATGCTTTCTAGAAAACACGTCCCTGTGCCTCATTGGAATCGATAACATATCCGAGCAAAGTCGAAGGAAACCGATTTTGAGTAGAAGATCATCACTGTTTGGTGGCCTCTCAACTAAGCATTTATAAATAATTAACAATTTCAGATAACTCTAAAAATCGCATAATGGTAAATATAAACTCACCTATGATTCTTGGCAGCTCGGATAACCTAACGGGGCCCATTAAACTGATACCATAATTATCCCAGTCGAACGTGCTGAAATACTCCAAGAATTTATATAGAACCTGTCATTAGGGCAAAAACAATAATAGTCCATAAAAGGGAGAATCTTGTAACTAATATTTGGATAATATGAAAAATGGACTTCTTAAAAACTTACTGAGAGGGGACCGTCTATTGTTACATGAAAAACATGAAATATATAGAGAACTAAAGTCTCTAATCCATATGTTGATATCAGACCAACATGTGCACCGAGAGTGCGACTCTCATAATAGCACCATGCTTTGATTAAAATTATGCTTCGTTTAAAAAGGTGGTCTTTCTTGATCACACGGTCCACCTGCAATTTAAGGTTTTAAGGGTTTAGATGGAATTAATATAGGCGCTTTTGACACATTTACTTATAAATGGGTCCAATTCTTTTACCTTTAATGGGTCAAACTAGTAAATCAAAAATAATAAAAAGAAAATATATATTTCTTGAAAAGAAGAGTGTCAGAAGTCAGTCAAAGTGTAATTTTGTTAAAACCTCCTAAATCATTTAACTAAAAATAGAGTATTACTGAATTACTACTACACTGTGAAAATGCACACAAACTACTTATAGAAGCCGTCCTGAAAATAACTTAATAAAAAAAACGATTTATAGAACATTTTTAAAAGAAATTTGGAAAAGACGTAATTTGGGTCAACCCAACCACATAAGTTTAGACTTATTAGTCGACCTGCCTTGTACACTCAATTTGCCACTTCTAAGGGAATATAATGCAAAAAAGTGTGACTTACTTGTTCAAGGAAACATAGCGTGCAAAGTCCGCCGATTTGATTAACAGATATGTCAACAACTAGATTTTGCACTATACATTTCACCAGTTTAACCTGTCAACAAAATTCATTTTCCCAAAATTAAAAAACGTACGAATAATAATATTCGTGTCTACAAAAGAATAATAAATTGATCAATAATGACTTATGCGTATTCCATATTCAAGAGACTGCAGTTAAAGAAGAAGCATACTTTCTGTCAATTTCCATTTCGGAGCCACAATTACAGGCATACGTTATTTGCTTAAAATCTAATAAGAAACATATTAGAAAATTAGAAGACAAAAAACCTGTGCGCCAATAAGCTGGACATCTTTAACAACAAACTCGGCTGAAGTGTTTCTCTCTTCACTCTCAAGTAATGATGCAATCTCCTTTATGAGGCTACGTGTGCGTGCACCGACAACGCTTAGGTCAATATCCCCATCCGGAAGATATGTTTTCAACGGTACCGAGCCGTAAGCAAATACCTGAAAAAAAATATAAAACCTTTTGTTAAGTTAAAATTTTGTTTTTAGTTTCAAGGAGTTACTGTTAGCAAACACAAAGTAGAAAATTACTTCAAAAGGTGTAGCCGTAAGCAAATCACTAGAAACGGTATGGTTTTTTTCATATAACTTATTCAATACTATGTAGAAACTTACTTCAAATATCAAAATTGTTTTTGTTCTTTTTCTTTCAATCAAGAAAATATGCCATGTTTTATATTCTTTAGACTATAGAAAACACGGTGTAGGTCCCACTAAAGTTACTAACTATAGAACAAAAAGTTCTATATTTTCTTGAAGTAAATACATGTTACAAGAAGAGGAGATATGTGTTACATGTTGAATCCTACGATTAGTAAATTTTCAACTTCGGATTCGTTGATAGAGGCCTGTTGTCAGTATAGAATGTCTTCCCATCATAAATGTCAACAAAAAATCTACAAACACCAACTAGAAGAACCATCCTTATTTATAAACATATCATCGCCTTCTGAACCCTAGAAAGATAAATGTCGCAGACATTACCTCAAATATGTGCGCATAATCGGATATCTACTTTTAGGGGTAAATTAGATATGTTATCTCAACAATTACACAAGATTCGATTTAAAAACATGAAAGATTGTAAAGCTCCTTGCTTCATTAGAATATCCAATGTCTTTTCCCTCAAATTCCTATGAAAGCAACTACCATCATATGCGAATTTACAAAAACCGTGAAAAAGAAACAAAAGTAATAATCTAATCCTTGAATCAAGACCTAAATCCATGAAATTCAATCATCAAGTTCTTTGCTTCATTAGCATCTCCAATGCCTCTTTTCTCAAGTTCCTATTAAATCAACTACCATCATACGAATTCAGAAAAACCGTAAAAAAAAAAGCAATCATTTAATCCATGAATCTAGACCTAAATCCATTAAATTCACGCTCCTTTTTCATTAAAATATTTAATGTCACTTCCTCAAATTCCTATCAAGCCGACTACCGTCATATCCAAATTCAGAAAATGCGTAAAGAAAAGCAATAATCAAACCCTAAATCCATGAAACTCAAAAAATCATAAGGCTTCTTGCTTCATTAACATCTTCAATGCCTCTTCCCTCAAATTCGTATAATCTTACACGAACCGTCAACAAAGGCAATGATCTAACCCTAAATCCACGAAACACAATCCTAAAGCGTCTTTCTTCATCGAAAACCAATAATCTAATCTTTAGCTTTGACACTAATTCCATGAAACTCAATCATAGCAATACATTTGAAAGGAAAACCATACAGAAGCACAAATAATAATAATAATAATAATAATAATAATAAAATGAGCTGACCTGACAATCAAGGTTATCCTTGAGCAATCTCTGCAGATAAAGAATTACAGCATCTCTTTTCCTTTCAGCAACAATCGTCGGCTGAAACTTTGATATAATTCTCTCTGCGGCTCTCTCAGCCTTCTGCCACTGCTCAATCCCAATCGCCCCTTCTTCAACACCCATCGATTAACAAAACCCAACTGGCAGGTCCAATTTGGTCAACAGCTTCCTTGGTGAAATCAAACGAAGTTCATCGACGGGTGGCTTTTGAAACACTGCGTCCGCTGGTATGAAACCGAAGATACGATTTTAATTTAATTTTTAATTTTAATTTTAATTTTAATTTATTAGGGTAAATAATAATACTAATTTAATTATTTAATGTTGTAGATTTAATTTTTCAGCTTTTACCAATTTAATACCAGTCTTTTAAGTCAACTACAACTACAATCAGATTACTATGGATTTATATAATTTGATGTCGGAATTCAATTGTGTGTGCATATATAGAAGGCTCGAATTTAGAAAATTTATAAGGCCCAATTACAAATTTTGTCCTTTAAAATAAGACGAATTACGGTTCGTGTCCTTTTCTAAGTTTCCTTGCAGGCGGTGTACTTTAAACATTTTTTTCCTGCACGTTATGTCCTTTACGCTAACTGGGTTAGAAAAACTCAGTTAAATACCCTCACATGAGGCGCATGTGAGGGTATTTTTGTCTTTTCGTCTTTCTGACTCCATACTCTTTCCACTGTTCCTCTTTCTCTCTCTAATCTAAACCACCGGAAATCCAAGCTCAGATTGATTCATCATCATAGCCTTTATCATCTAAATGAGATGATTACAGGGCTGCCACCGCCACCACAATACATGGCCAGAACGTCGCGGCAACAGCAGTGAAAACCCCATTTTCTGTACTTTTTTCCACTGTACAAATATATAAGTCAACATGACACCACCAAACCGCTGCCACCTAGGGTTGCAAAATTGAACCCAGCAACAGTAGGGTATTATGAAGTGTGACACCGGCAACGAATCCTCAACACTTAACCAATCGAGGCTTAGTCCATTCAATCTCCATTGCAATTCTCACATACCTTTCTCACTTCATGGCTCCACCACCGTCGCCCCTTCCAATTCCGTGTATTGAATCACACGAACCGTAATTCTCACATACCTTTCTCACTTCACGGCTCACATACCTTTATATATCAATCTATGGAGCCGTTGGTGGATGTGCGTGTATTGAATCAGAGCCGTTCATGAATTAGGGGTTGGGTGGCGGATGGTGATTAAGGGTTTGGTGTGGGTTATTGGGAAGGATGACGTGGAGGGTTTGTGGTGGTGGAGGAGGGAGGTGACGGTGAGGAGTGGTACGGCGGCGGTGGTGGTTTCAAAAACCCAGTGCTGCTGCAAGGGGTGTCACTGGGAAACCGAGGGTCGCCGGAGCACCTCCTATGCCTTAAAAAAGATCATCAGAACTTCCAAGTTCGGCCGGCGGCGAGTAATCCACTCCGGCGCTGGTAAGCCCAACAACCATGGTTTGTTTATCTCTGATTTTAATGGCTTAACTTTGATTGGAAAATGCAGCTCACTAGAATCAGAACCAGATTGGTGATATTGGGATTAATCAAAGGTTTGATACAGGAATTGTTAAAAACATAGTTAGATTGTTATAAGAGTGTGTTGGTAGGATTTGGGGTTATTGGTAGCAATGGAGATTGAAAGGTCTGCCAAGTCTTTGATGAAAGAACAAAAATGAAGAAGAAAGAGGAAGAAGAAGTTGCAGGTACAGGTGAAAAGACAAAAATGCCCTCACATGCGTCTCACGTGAGGGCATTTAACTGAATTTTTCTAACCCAGTTAGCGTAAAGGACATAACGTGTAGAAAAAAAAAGTTTAAAGTACACCGCCTGCAAGGAAACTTAGAAAAGGACACGAACCGTAATTTGGCTTTTTTTAAAGGACAAAATTTGTAATTCTGTCAATTTATAATGTAAATATTATGGTTATTTTATCATAAAGTATATAATAATAATTATTATTATAGTTAAAATAATTTATAAAATTTAAAGTTCATTTAAATTAAAAGTAAACCGTAAAGGTTATTTGGCCCTAACTAGTACTCTAGTGAAAGATCTTTTACATTCAGTATTAGTATAAAGAATGAAACATAAATATTTGAATGCTATAAAAGCTTCTACACATAGTTTTAAGGCTTGTATATATGAAAGAAAAAAAAAATACATTGCATCCTCTCATTGACCTATAAATTAAAATACTCGAAAAAGGTATAGGAAACCTTCTCACATACATTTTTTTTTGCTAAATAATATATGGTTGATTAATTATTTAATTTAGACACACATATGTATAGGGTGAGAGAAAAGGATCAAGAGAAAACTAAAAACTTTTAAAAAATTATTTTTAATTAAAAATAAAAAAATATTTTTAAATTTTTGTTTTTCCATCCTTCTTATATTTTGTTATACATCACCCGAAAAAAATAAAATAAAATAAAATAAAAAGTCGATGTAGTGCACATGTACGATAATGTGTATTTTATATGTTTAATAGTGTTTAATTGCATAAATTCAATAGTGTGTATTGTATATATGTGTCGTAGTGTTGTATTATATGAAAAAAAAATATATAAAAAACAAAATAAAAGTCGATGTAGTGCATATGTGCATTAGTGTTGTATTACGCATACGCACTAGTGTGTATTCGATGTATACATTAGTCTTGTGTTGCATATATACAACAGTGTGTATCAAATATGTGCAATATTATTGTATTTTATGCAATAAAATACACTTGCATATATGCACTACACCGATGTGCAATAGTATTTATCTTTAAGAGTAGTTTTCACTTGATCCCACCCCTATGTATATAGTAAGGATCTAAAGAGAACAATTTTAAATTGAGAACTTTAAGAAAAATTTTGGACCACTAGTAAAAATCCCTTTAAAAATATAAAAAATTATATAAAACAAAAATAAACGGAAAATAGAAATGGTAAAAAATACTAAAACGTTTATCTAGCATCTCGGTTTAAAAAAAAAAGTGTAACCGTTGGGTTTAGTCCGGTTCGTATATGCATATTATCATATAATCTCCTGGTACACAATGTACACATATGTACGTCATCATTTAACTTAATTTTACATATATGTAAATTATTAGTTCCTCTCGATTAACATAATTTGTTATACATATGGGTTTAAACTTGAAAAACAAGTATTATACATATATCTACAAATTAAAAAAATGACAAATTATCTGATTGGATAGAGAAATGATAATGTATGTATACAAATTAATAAGTTATGTAAATTGAGAAGAAAATGATAATGTACATATGTGTATAAAGAATAATATGTACGTATATATGTGTACATACATGTTTAAAATTAAAAAAATAAGTATTACACATATATGTATAAATTAACAAAAGTAACAAATTATGTAATTGGGTGAGAAATTGATAATGCATGTATGTAGATATATATAAATTAAGAAATTATGTAAATGGAGGGGAAAATTATAATGTACATACATGTACAATCAAGAGAAATTGTAATGTACATATGTGTAAATTATGTAAGTGGAGATTAAATATTAATATACAGGGTTATGTTATAATATGAAGTATTGTTTTTGTAGAAAGGATAAAATGTAATCTTGTACATTGATTTTAAACATGGAGGGTTAAGATTAGTTTAGGTGGAAATCATGTGTGAAAATAAGGGAAGGGCATAAAATGAATAACACATTTGTTGACTTTCTCTCTCCATATGCAAGTCACATGCCAAATTCCCCCATCATTTTAAAACGTCCATACTTTTTTATGACGTTTTTATTGAAAAACAAATTCACCATAATAACGAGTGTCTCTTTATCTTTTATATGAGTACCATATTGTTATATAAAAATTTAAAAAAAATTAGTGGGTTTTTTACGTATTGTGTTTTACCAATATTGTGTTTTACAAAATTGTGTTAAACCATTGTATTTATCATTGTGTTTTTTTTCTCATAGCGTTTTTTTTCCATTGTGTTTTTTGCATGTGCCATACAATTGTGTTTTTTATTGTGTTTTTATCATTGTGTTTTTTTTTCATAGTGTTTTTTACAGTGTGTTTTTTAAATTGTGTTTTTTATAGTGTTTTCCATTGTGTTTTCCGGTGACTTTTTTTTCGGCGGCTTTTCGGTGAATTTTCCGGCGAAATTTAACGGGGATTGTTTTCCGGTGACTTTCCGACGAATTTTCCGGTGAAATTTCCATAGACTTTTCCAACGAGGTGGTGGCGCCGGGGGACGGTTGTGGTGGCGGTGGGCGGTGGAGTGGTGGTGGTTGTAGGAGATGAGTGAAGATGTAAGCGGGTTTTATGTAAGTGGGTTTTTGAAATTAATTTAAGCGAGTTTTGAGATTAAAGTAAGTGGGTTTTGATATTAAAGTATTAGACTAAAATACCCTTCTTCTTAGCCTTCTTAGGAAAATCAAACTTCTTATTTGAGCCTAACCCTTAATATACATATGTGTTCATAATAAAGAAAAACCCAAAGGCTAAACTGAGATTTTATTTTTTTTAAACCAAGTTGCTAGATAAACGTTTTAGTTTTTTTACTTTTTTTTATTTTTGCATTCTTTTTTGTTATATAATTTTTTATTTTACATTTTTGTTTGTACATTATTTTAGTATGAGATTAAATGTTAATATACATATGTGTATGTCACAGCCCCCGACCTCTATACCCCGGGAGGGGAGTCGTGAACATCGAGTGGTGGTATCGGTGTTTATTAAAACAATTTGCAGCGAAATATATTATCAGAACCATAGTTAGGAAAAATTATCAGAGTTACAAAAACACCATGATTCTTATTTCATAAAATGGGATTAAAACTCATTTTCATACAAACATAAATTTTATAGGGATAAACCCTAATTTACAAAACACGTTTCTTTATTCTGATGGCAGACCACTTATTTAAACTGGAAGCCCGCATAAATCATTCATTTATCTCTAACAAGTCACCTAAAGCATGTTTAAAATCAATTGTCCAACAGGAAATACTGGTGAATACATTCATTTATAAATAACACATTTTACAGTTACAGCATTAATATGTTTTTACGTCTGCCTGCTTACAAATTACCAAAAGGTACTTGTCACTCGATCTCACATCCTGCCAGGGGACCTGGTTGATTTATGGACAAATTGGTACCAATATAAGCAGCGGAATATCATTAATAAAGATAAGCTACAATGTTTGTACTATGCATTTAAAACAAGGTGTAACTATGTAACATTCATTACTTTTCAAAACCTGAAAACCCGACCCATTTCGAATAACAAATACATACAAGACACGCATGTGAATTTTAGTTTGACACAAGAAAACCAAGTTTGGACGTGCTACACCCAAAAACGTGTAAAAGTAAAAAAAAGGGGGTTATGAAAACTCACCTTGTAAATGGATGCGATAAAGAAATACGAAATCGTTGAAAAGATTGAGGATGGCAAAGGAACCGAAAGCGTCAAAGTCCAAATGAGTAGTTCACACTAACTACGATAAATAAATACGAGACTCAATCGATAATCTAGCGGGGTTAAATATTGTATAAATTTATTGGAGAGTTAGTTAATTAATTGATTTTTTTGTAGCTTTTGATTATTATTATATTAATATTTATGTTTTCTAACGGTAACAATATAATTATTTTAATGGTAAAGAAATGAGTTGATCGAAAACTTGAACTAAAGCTTACAAATTTGATTTTATAATTAATGTTTTAACGAAAAGATTTCTAACAACATAAAGTTTACATTTAATATTAATGAATGATTATGTATTTGTGATGTATTGAAATGAAATAAATATAATTATTGTTGCTTTAATACCATTACGAGCTTATGAGTGATCTGTACGTCACACCCGGGCGTATTCCGCTTTAGCCGGGGTGATACAAACTACACAACTATCTCTTATCTGACACTGCTACAATCCGTGTTCGGTTCTACTAATTTCCTTGGCATCTAATCTTCATTGTTCTTGTTTGGCATACGCCTCTATCCTTAGGCATACTCAGTACAATGCTAATCCAATTTGCTATCCACAAGGTACCTGAATACATGCTAAAAAGCGTCAACTAAAAAGTTGGTGAGTTCGTGAGGTTAGCTCACATACAAATAATATAAAAACGCGCAAGTTTGCGTGTATGTAAGTATAAAGCATGGTGCACATCAATCAAGTCCACAATCAATCCTGCATTCGACCATAAGCCTCCCCTCGACTTACAACCGAACGACACCCGTCCCTGATTATTACCCTTCCAAGAAATAATCCAAAGGTTAGGTCATATGTCGCAACGGTCCGCAGACCTCAGTGTGGTTTACCGGACATAGGGTCACTGTGCGTGGGGGTCTCCCAAATAGTACTACCCATACGAGCCATAGGCTCATGTAACACCCTAGCTAAAGCGAAAACGCCTGAGTGTGACGTACAGATTGCTCAAACACACGTGACACTATTAGGTGACCATAATAACATTATTTCATTTAAATCATCATGTAACACAAGTTTATCAAATAATACAAGTTGAAACAATAAATAAATAAATGATAAGTTATTCTTTGAATATCCTATATGTATGCTATGTGTCTTCTAAATTTTCATCCTCGTATCTTTACACCTGTAACATATGTATAAAATAAAGTCAACTATGAACATAGTTGGTGAGATTTCCACAGTTTGATATAATACGTAAAAATCATACAATTCATGGACAAGTGATAAAACGAGCAAGTAAAGTCCTTTCCAGTTGGTATCAAAAAAGCACTCGGGTAATCGCGCAAGTAAGGTCCTTCCCAGTTAGTAACAACCAACGTACTCGGATAATGAGGCCATTTTCCACTCGATACAAATGGACCTGAGTGCAAAGGGCGGCATATGATCACACTTATTGAGGCTACCACGTGCAAGTAAATTCATGCAAGTAATCAAGTAACACACAAGTCTATATAGTGAATTGTAGTTTGTAATCAAAATCGTAATACTTGAATTTGTAATAGATACATATGCTACCCCAAAATATGAAAACGTTTAAAAAGGGTTTGTGCGAAACTCACCTTGATATTGCAGATCAACTTGAAATAAAAAGCGAAAGCACGTTTAACGAAATCGAAGCAATCGAACTTCACGAACTATAATTGAAAACAAAAACAAAATCTAACTAGCGGGATTGTAAAAGTTAAATATTTTGGTCTTAGTAGTTAAGTACTATTTTATAATTTTTTAACAACATTTTATAGCATTTTATGTTATATATATATATATATATATATATATATATATATATATATATAAGCCTTAACGGAATTTGTAACAAACTATATTATTTTAATATTGTAACTTTAATAATCTAATATAGTATGGGAAAAACAAGGCACGGAGTTCATCAAAAATCTTATATTGAAAATCATTACTTTAATGTGTGATAAAGTTAACGTAAAGTTTAATGAAAAAGAATTATGATATTAACGTTTATATTAGTTTAAACACTATTTCAACCAATAATTATTATTAATATGAGAGATGTTATTTTATTTTATCTACAAGCGTTGGATTTTAACAATATAGTTTTATTTCGATTACAATAGTTTTACCATATTATAAAGTTACCGAATTATAAAGTTAACAACGGAATTAATAATTTATATTAACGGTTTAACGGACTTAACGAGTATGAAAAGTTGGGTTTTAGTTGGGAAAAGATAATATATAATTTTATACTTACCTTATAAAATTTATTTAGTTTTAAAATTTTTTTTTTATTAGATTTGATATGATTTATAAATAATTTATTTGGTTTATTTTAATAAATAAAAAGGTTTAAATAAAATTCCAAAAAAAGATAGCATTGACTCGGGTTCGAACCCGTGTCTGCTGTATGAAACCAATTAATCTTAACCATTGGACCATTTCAGTAGCTGGACATAAGAATGAAACAATTTATATAAATAATAAACCTCAAGATCATCATCTCCCTCATTTAAACCCTAGATTTTTAATTCTGTAAATCCGTCCCAAGTATGATTAATCTTTGTTAGGGGTTTCAATTGTCGGACAAAACTAAATAAAAAGCATATAAAATTTACCCAAAAAGGTGACGGTTTGATGGAGAACAAGCACTCGCCGGAAAAACTACTTGAATGAATAAATTAACGGTTCCAGAGAGGGAATTTGATTAATATAATGTTTGGTACGAGTTTAGATGAAGGTTAGGAGTCTATTTATAGGACGAATTGGAGCGTGTATCCTTTAATTATCTTAATTATAATTCCGGTTATATAGCAGGCGGTTTCGGATGATTATACGCGTGGATTAAACGGGGATTGAACGTTTAGAGGATGATTAAAGTTTGCTATATTAGTGTGAAGCTGTTACGACAATTTAATTGAGTTAAAAATGCGATATTTGGGGTGTTTATGGCTCGTCGGAGCCGCGATTCCAGCTGCCGAAAACGATCGCCGAAAAAACGGGGAGGGCTGGGTGGTGACGGCTGGGTATATAATTAATATATTATTTTAAATGAATTTGCATTTCTAGCCCCTCTAGTTTCCAGATGTTTTAAATTAGAAATTTAATTATAGTTTGGAATTAAACCTTGAACTAAGGAATATGTTAGAAGATGTATAAAAGTTTAAATACTTGAATATTATCATATTATACCCAAATGGTTTGCAACTCGTTTAACTTTAATAAAACTTTAAATTCCAGATTTTCGTTAAAATGGAAAATAAACGAACGATAAACTTAAATCATTATATAAATAAAACTTGAGATTATTATTATGATTATTATATTATTATTATTATTATATATGTATATATATATATATATATATATATATATATATATATATATATATATATAAACAAAATCAAAAATTTAAAATGGGTCGGGTTTTCGGGTTTGAAAAGTAACGAATGTTACAGGATTCACAACTTTTAGAAACTTCGTCCCGAAATGAAAATAAAAATAAAATTTTAAAAGAAAACAACTAATACAAGGAGTTGTTTTAAAGTTTTAAAAATTTTACAAATATAAAGTTTAATAAAAACAATAACGTCGATATTTGAATGACTCGAAAAACGCAACAAATGGGAATATGGCAAGGACACTTATATATAGGATGTACCAGCGGCGTATCCACCATGCCCGTATCATACTGCATTTGTCCCGTATTTCAAAGTCATTCTAGGTTTCGAGTTATTGCACACAATGTACTTATTATGTCTTCCATGTGAGGACTTGGATAATTACGTGTCGACCCATAATTACCTTTATCGTCGGATGATCCACATAATCCGCCCAATCGTGTGGGTTTTAAAACATAATAATAAAAACTTGAAAGTCAAGAACAATGGACTATAGAAACAAATCCTTGAAATCAAGGATAAACGAAAATATCAGGTCCAAATTGTTGAAGTTTTAAATGATATAAACGATGTTATCAAACTTATAACGAAATGAGTGAAACTCTTAAGTAATCCCAAATAATTAGAATAACGAATGAAAACAATTGGAGTCATAAACATCTCAATAAATGAGATAATGAGGTTGTGACGTAGGCTGTCGCGGTCTACTAAAAAACAATTAATTAAATACTTAAATACCTATAACTAGTACGGGTAAGTAAGGTCGTCTCCACAGGGACTCAAGGAAAGTGCAAGTTTATTAATTTATAACTAATTATTTAATCTAAGCAGACAGACGATGTCAAGCGGTTTTTAGAAAAGATTACTTAAACTAAACGATTACTTAGAAAAACTTTATAGACAATATTAATAAAAAACATTCATTCTAGGTTCGGTTAATGTGATATTTCAACTTGATCCCAAATTCAATTATCTTGATTACGCAGTAATTACTAAACCTAGTAGTTTGATTGTGATGTCAAACAATACCCAAACCGAATTGATGACACAATTGAACCCAGTTTACCTAATTACCAACTTACGTGTGTTCAAACCAATTAAAATACAATATTTGATGATAACTAGTCCAATGACACAAGAGCTTAAACCCTAAATGTTGATGAACACAACCAAACAAGTGATGTATTAATTAATAATCCCAAACACAAATTGTTTAAAAAATCAATCGAGAATTAAGCAAGACTAAGGTAATAACTCAATCAAGCTCATAAACATTAAGCATACGAATCTGGTCAGAAATTAAAATACACAAAAACCTAGCCTAGAACGAACACGGGAACTTAGCCGAGCATCGATAGATAAATTAAATGACTTATCTTGATGAACATGCAAACCCGAGATGAACCAGAAGCCTAGGAATGGTGGAAAATCGTCCTAAGCAGCCTCTTTTGCCTTTGAAAGCCGTAAAAATCCGAATGGGGAGGTTAAGGGGTTTATATAAGGCAAACCCTAATTTTTGCCGACTTTAAGCATCTTCGCGATGATAGGCTTGCTTCTTCGCGTATCGCGAAGGACAAAATAGTCGGGGTCAGATTCTTGCAACTTCGCGTATCGCGAAGTTGTTCCCCCTGTATCTTCGCGTATCGCGAAGATGCAACTTTTCAGCATTTTTTTTCTTTTCTTGACTGCCTTGTGATACGTGCACTTCTAATCTCTCATTTCTCGATCTTCATTCAAAGCCCGTAAATATCCTCATTAAGCTCCATAGCTTCAAAGTTCCTGAAAACACATAAATATACTTGAAGTACCAATGTTCATTCGATTACTAAACTAAAATTAACTAATTAATATATAAAACTAACTAACTTTTACCCAACCATCACATCCTCACACTTATCCTTTTTCGTCCTGAAAAAGATTTTGCAATGGTATCTGAATCAGAGGTCATTCTCAAAATACTTCATAGATTATCTTAATTAAGCACAAAGAACACAAAAACCACGATTGCGACCCACGCCTTAATACTTACTGGGAAAAATAAGGTGCGACAGTTTTATTAGTTCATATGATTAAAATGGAACCCACACCTCAAAGCCCTGAAGCCGCCTTACCATGCTTCATTATAGTTTTACCGAACCAGACCACCCCAAGTTGACTTAAACCTTAAAATTAGACGATCAAAATTTTGCACATTTGTACAATTTTTGAAGCCCATATGTAATAGCTAAGACAATCTTGGATATTTTATCGAAACCAAAACCCAAACTTAAATATTAAAGTCTACCAAAATGGCTATTAGATATGATTAAGGTACAATTAGGTAACCAACTAGTAGATAGTCCCCACTACATGACATACCCCCGTTATCAAGCAATACCCCGAAGTCCATCACCATACGTGAGTAGGCACGAATTCATCCATAGGGCTTACATATGACGTGTCCCCGTGTGGTCCGTTTCTTAATGGTAATGAGATGCGAGCACGGGGACCCCGTATGACTAACAGCGTGGATGATCAAGTCAGTAGTGAATTTGTACTTTGAAAGCACTTTTTGTGATCATGTGTATTGACTTATTATTTGGCAAATAAACTGCGGGTTTGCTCTTTTTAAGTTTTTTTAATATGAATAAATCCACTTAGGATTTATGCATACCAGATGATAAACCGCATACCGACCCATGGTCTCCGTTCCCTGGAGCATCCCATCAATACAGGATTTAAGGCCATAAAACCATACGCCTATGAAGTGTTAGCCACTTAACTAGCAGTTTTTTCATTTATGCTTATATCACAAACCATTTAGCATACTCTAATGTTAAGCCTATCCAAGCATTATACAATAAACTATTCATATTAAAATATATTTTTGGTGATCAAATCTAATAGTAAGGCTTGAGTATGGCCTAATCTTTCATTCCAGTCCTTACACAGGCTTAGCTAAACAAACAAAACCCTGAAGGCGTTTCCCATTAGAAATCAAGCATTTAAAGTTCAATTAAGTCTACAACCAAATTATCCTTTCATTCTCAAGGCTGAGCCTACCAATACATCTCAAATTACGTGTGTTCCCGTTTTATTTATCTCATAGTATATAATAATTTTGAAAAATAACCCCCGATTTTTCTATCATTTTCCATTTATTATGCAAAAATCTTAATTCAAGGAATATGAGAACAATTTTCAATTTCTCCCCCATACCCACACTTGAGGCAAACATTGTCCTCAATGTTTAAAAAGTAGCAATTAAAATTAGGGACGGGGTTAAAATTTACTTTGACAATTTTAAAAACCGAGCCTAATATGATGGTGGTAAATTATACAAAAATACAATTACACTTTAACAAAAAACTAATAAAACAAATAAGATTATGAAAATGAAATCACCTGATAGAAAACTCTCATGCGCAACTCTCGTGCCCTCGGTGATCTCTCGGTGAACTTAACTCCTCAACTCTCAAATTAAAATCTGCAAACTCTCAAACATGTAGAAGCAAGCTTCTCACAAGTGTTAAAAATATACGTCTTTTAAACCGTTTGCAAAACCATTCATTTTAAATTACCAACAAAGATTAATTAATTTCATAACCAAATTTGTTAAACTAGTAAAAATGTTAAAAGACCTAACTCACTTTCGTAGGAATCATGATTGCATTTAGCGCATGAAACAAGCCCTTTAAACCCCCGGGTAGCCCGGGTGGACGAGTATGGTCTCGTGAGGGTTTATAGTAAACTACACCCACAAAGTTCAACTACAACAAAAATATACACAAGCAACCACCCAAAAGAATAAATCCCATCAAGTGTCCCAACCAAACCACCCATAAAAATAATAATAATATCAGTACAACCCATAAGATAATAAAAACATAATAAAATAAACTAGAAAATAAGACCTAAAACATTGATCGGGACAGCTGCATCCTTCAACAGCTACTACTCATCAGAATCCTCCTGGTCATCATCACCACCAGCTCCACCAGCTCCTGTTCCTCCTACACCTGCATCGTAAAATCCGCTCGTGCCATACTGACCATAACCAGCATCTCCACCATAACTACCAGCCCTACCATATCCATAACCACCAGATCCTCCTCCATATACATGCCCAGTGCCACCCATATCAAAACTACTAGTAGTAGGCGGTGGCGGCTGCAAAGTACCTGGTAGTGGAATGTTCTAGTGATCAAACATGGTCCTGAAGTAACCTCGCGACTCGTCTCTGTACTCTCTGAACTCGTCTCGATATCCATGCAATTCATCCCGCATCTGTAATTATTGCTCGAACATGTAGTCTAAGGTCATGGGCTGCGGGTGCTGTACCGGTGGTGGGGCTGTCTCCTCGGACGTGGTCAGGCAGGTGGCCTCTCCACACGATGCCCCCTCGAACTACCCTCTGTTCTCACATCTGCTGTCACACCCCGTTAAGCGATTTGCGGAAGCATAAAACGGAAATGTAACAGACACCTCTGGTATCAACCACATTGTTTATAAAGAACAATACAAACTAGTTTACAATATTTTACATTGATCTAACTTTGTTTATAACTAGATGATACAAACTAAATCCAGCTCGTTAAGTGGCTTTACTTCCTATTAGCACACTTGCATCAATTCACCCAGCATTGATCGCAGTCAAACACGTAGCACATTGACTTTCTAATCCAATCCAGTTCCTAAAAAACATGTTAAAACGGGTCAACTACAGATAGTTGGTGAGTTTCACGAGTTTCAAGAAATCAGTTGTGCGTACAACAATCACAGTTTGTAAATACGCAAGTATGTATGTATGTATGTATGTATGTATGTATGTACGTTCACAAGTAGGTTTGTTTATATGTTTATGATGTAATTATGCTAAGCTACAGTGAAGCATTGACTGTTCGTGCTGCGTGCCTCCATTTCCCAGCTTAATCAACCACTGTGGCCCCCTTTCCGCCCACAACCCGAGTAGCTATGTCTAACACTACATAGCTTGTTTGTATAATTATAGACATGTGCAAACAGGACAATGTCTCAGCAAACCGTGCTGGCCCCGTCTGGGTTTGTCAAACCAATAGTACTATTCATAAGCCACCGGCCCGAAGTTAATCACTGTGTTAGTGGGGACTTTTGTGTGTTAGCACTTAGATAATTCCCATAATCAAATAGTTCAAAGTATATATAGATATGTATCAACATGTTTTTCATCCCAAAAGTTCGTAAAAGCAGTTTAAAAGTGGGGTCATGAAACTCACTGTTTAATCAGGATTCAGTACAACGTCGGCCTGTAGTTCGTTTACCTCGTATCACTAGTTCCTATAATGGATATTATAATAATGTTAATATTTTAATATTATTATAATCATTATACTAAACTGGGCTGTATATCTAATCCTGGGTATAGCTGTTACGCCCAGAAAGTGTCAATAGGTTTAGATTGTGATGTTGTTCAATGTCTAATACTTAAAACCGAAATTGGCTCAGTTTCCTCGTTTTCCTAACTGGGCCAAGTTGTTCGTTTATGCGTTCAGAAAATAGTTATGGAATGTAAGCTTGGGTAAACGTGTTGATTGATAAAATGATTAAGTTAAAAAGAAAGATCACACGTTGGGGTTCTAGATTCGCTACGGGGCTCGTTTTCGTTTTCCGATTTCTCATAAAAAGTTTGCTTTTACTTAATTTACCCAAAAATATGATTTTTGATCACTCTTAATGTTCTGATATTGAAACAGATTTGTTAATCACGAACTCGTCGGTTTTTATAAGAATTGAATTTGATTAATCTTTAAATTAGCACAATTAATTATCCGTTAATCATTAAATTATGAAAATTTATTCACTTATCAATTAAAATATTTATATTTTTATAAAAATATTTTTGGAATTATTTACTGATTTATTAATTTATAAAAAATCATTTTATCTGTTATATTTAGCCTGAAAATCGTCTGTTTATACCAAACGATTTCCTAAAAATCCGTCAAAATTTCTAAGTGACTAAAATATATCCCAAAACAACCTGGAAAAATTCCAAACTCTAATAATCTTGCCAAATATCCTTTTCTAGCCACAAACGACTATGAAAATTAAAATAAACGCAAATACACAAAACATACTTAGGGTTTTCCAAATGACCCCAAATTTCATATGTGATCATAATAAACCAAATATGAGTTTCTCACAAAATTTCATAGTTGTTCAAGCATTTTAACTATTTTTACCAAATAAACGCCCCAATTCGGTAATAAATTCGCCAAATATTCTCGGATGGTCAAAAAATTACCAAATTTGGACAGGGACTCAATGATATGGTTCCTGATTTTTCTGAAAAATTTCATGACCTAAATATATGTACATCACAATCTTAACCTAAACAACCCGTAATCGAGTGATTCGGTATTACCTTAGCGGTTTTGGTTCGTTTTCGCCCTTCTAATCAAGATTTTGGGTTCTTGTGCTTCTATGCAAGCTTTATACAGGTCCTATATCACAAACCAAGCAAGTTTAATCAACATGGAAGCCTCATAACTTAGGGTTTCGGTTAGGGTATTAAACCGAACTTTTGTACTGTAAAAACGCCGTTTAAACCCTTTAATCCGTGTTTATGGCCAAAAAAACTATCAAACCAGGTTCCTAACCATGTGTATGATCAAAAAATGTTTTTGGATCATTTTTAGGATTTTTTCATGGTTAGGACTGATTTTTGGTAATCAAACTAGGTTTATATGAATTTAAATATGTTAAAACAAGGAAAAATTAATCAAAATAAGGGTATTACCTATTGTTTTTTTTGCTATGTGTGTAAAAGAGCAAAGTTTTCTAGCTGGTCACTTCTGGAAATATGTTTTGAAAATATCTCTATGTTGCTTAATTAGTAGGAAACATTTATAATAATAATATAGGAAATGTGGTGTATGGAAATTGGGCTCATTTGGCCCATTTGGCTTGATTTACATGTCCGTACGTGAAATTCCGCGTCCAAATTTATTTCGGGTTCGGTTTTTGGCATGAAAAATATATCGGGTACGACAAATAGTGCGAAAACGAGTGTTTTTGGGCTATTTTTGTGTAAATTTATAAAAACATACTATTCTTTTGTAAAAATCAAAAATATTTTCACGGATTGCTTAAAACATTTCAAATAAGTGTTTGGTAAGTCTTTTTCAGCTTAATGGATGATACAATGCTTTGGTTGCAACTATCTTTCGCGTTTAAATCTATAGCGGGTAGTTAAACGAGCATGTTTTCGTTTAACTGGTCTGCTATCGAACTAAGGCCATAATATTAATATATTAGCTTATATTAATCGTGTATCACTTATAGATGGTCCCCTGGGATATCCGGGTCATTACCAGACCCATTTGGTTAATCGTTCGTTCGTTACGCAATAAGTCGTTAAACACTTATTCAGTTTGTGAATATCAAGGTGTACTTGGTTTTGTCACGATTGTCACATCCGCCATCCTTGATGGATCTCTATAAGTCATTATGCCCGGATAACGTCCAAACACACCCAACGACTGCGCAATCCGAGTAATCATGGGCCCCAATGCCAACTGAGTCGTGGCCCCACTTGCTCTACGACCTCCCCTTGCAAATGAACTTAACAACAACGTCGTTCGGTCACATTCATACCCCCAACCGTGGCCATTAAACACATCAGATCAATATTATTACATTTATCTTTTCCCGACTTATGGCCCACGAATGTGGAAGCAGTTACCTTATGTAGATACCTGTGAAGTGAATCACGAATTTGCGAAGCGATAACAGAACTTGTATGCTCGCCATCTCCAATAGTCCTCCAAAATCTAGCCTAATCGGTAGTCGAAATCCAGTGAGGCCGAGAAGCAGTCGACCTCGTAGTAAACCCCCAAATACTTTCCCGAAACTCAGGACCAGTCACCTCATGTTCCCCATATAAACCTGCAATCACAGCAAACCGGGGCACCGTGAACTGAAACAACTCTCTACCCAACGTAAAACTAACCGCGTATAGCTCATCAAAATCTTTCAGATTATGTCTAAAAGTGGAGTAAAACTCAAAAATCAACTCCACATACTGCTTCTAGTCAAACCTCAAAATATCTTCCCAGCGCCCCGGTAACAAACTATTAAGTCTCGGAAACTGCCCATTAGATTCCAACGCTTCCCAATCGAACATACGATGTCGGAATATCTTCACTTCACGAATCTGCTTATACATCTCATATTCTGGAGTATCGGGGAGGAATTGTAATATTTGGTGGTCCTCTTCATCTCCCCCGGTGATATCCTCAACTGCGGCCCCGAAAACCTCAATCTCGTTACCTGTATATCTGATCGGCATGCGTGTATACTGCTGAGAAGTAGAGTCAAATGCCTGCTGTTGTTTGGACCTTTTCCTCTACATCTGCAAATAAATATACCAAATAAGTTCATGTCAAAACAAAGACGAGCGACAACCGTATAGCGTTTTTGGTCGCGGTTGCCCTCAATAATAATAAAAATTATTTATGAATTTTTTTTAACAACAAGACTCAAAATAACTTCCTCAAAACTTGCATGTGCAACGACACAACATGACAAAATCACACCCGACAAATTTACTAACCAACAAACCGGCAAAACACTTGGAATTCATTCTTTTCCATAAACCGACACATACTTGTGACTTTTCAAAAACTTGTTACAATCTCTTTTCCGGAAAAATTCCCATCGTATAAAAACACATAAAATCACCGACATCTTAAAATACCGACCCAAAATCATAACTTTTGTTAAACTTTTTCAAAACTTAAACTCGACAACTCTCCGGAAAATTATTCCGGCGACCAAAAACCTATTGGAAACACTATCATTCATCAAAAACTTCATAACCCATTTCAAAATCCGGCCAAAACTTTCAATAATCCGGCAAACCCATCTCGGAAAATCCGACATCAACTACCCATTAAATCAATAAACCCATCAATCCCAACCACAAACACACCCAATAACATTCATTCTTCAAACCCCACAATCTGAGATACACCATTCAAACTAGAAACAAACCAATTGCATACAAAATTAAACACATACTTTTCAATCGGGTTCGTCAAAGATGATGAGATTAAACAATGAAAGTGATGGTAACGACGGTGGTGGCCGGCGACGGTGGTGACAGGGGTGGTGGCAGCCGGAATTATGGTGTGTGGATAGGGTTAAAGTTAAGAAAGATATGGTGAAAGTGATGGAGAAATCGGATTTTTATAAAAATTTTCGTCAGATCCGTGCATCTTCGCGATACGCGAAGATACACTTTGACTGTTGACCATTGACCTTTGACTTTCCTGCATCTTCGGGATACGCGAAGATGCACCTTTTTAGCAATAAATTTTTACGGTTTCCAGCTTTAAAATATTAATCTTTTAAGTGTTATTCGAGCTGATTTCCTCCGCCACCCGCTTCAGTCGCCACATACCAATCACCTACGTACCTGGGGCTCCCTCTAGCGATGCACGTGCTTACCAATTTGACTCCAACGCTAATCATCGTGTCGCTTCCCCACACTCGATCCTTTCTCTACACTGCACGATTTGAGGAAAATACTTAGCTAACTAGACTCAATATACAAAAAATACAAGTTACAAATGCCGGGTTGCCTCCCGGTTAACGCTGAATTGAATGTCTACAGCTCGACATTCCTTGGTTCCTCACTCAACTGAATAAGTCGGCTCGTCCACCAAAAAGCAAACCTCCGACTCATGTATCTCTTTGTTCATATCCGCATCCTCCAAATAGGGCTTCAACCGATGATCATTCACCACTTGCCTTAGATGATCATCAAAATATTCAATCTCAACTTCACCGAATTTTCCAACTCTCTTAACTTGATAAGGTCCCGTCCACTTACTCTTCAATTTGCCCGGGAAAAGTTTCAATCTTGAGTTGTACAACCACACTCGTTGCCCCTCCTCGAACGTCCTTCTTCTTAGCTTAGCATCATGAAATCTCTTCATCTTGTCTTTATATGCGAATGCACACTCATAAGCTTCATCTCTCAACTCCTCCAACTGGCATATGTTCAACTTACTTTATTTACCTGCACACTCATAGTCTAGATTAATATTATTAACCGCCCATAGCACACGATGGGTTAGCTCGACAGATAAATGACAACCTTTTCCGTAAAACAACCGATAAGGGGTGGTTCCAATAGGCGATTTATAAGCAGTCCGGTAAGCCCATAAAGCATCATTTAGTTTATTTGACCAATCCTTCCGATCGGGCGTTACCGTTTTTTTGTAAAATCACTTTGATTTGCCTATTAGAAACCTCCACTTGCCCACTCGTTTGAGGGTGATATGGAGTGGCAATACGGTGGTTTACGCCATACCATTTAAGTAGTTTGCCAAAATTAAAGTTTTTGAAATGTGAACCCCCATCACTAATGATAACGCGGGGAACACCAAAACGTGAAAAAATATTAGACTGGACAAACTTACAAATAACGGTAGCGTTATTCGTCTTGGTGGCGATTGCTTCTACCTGTTTAGACACATAATCAACCGCCACTAAGATATAAACATTACCGAAAGAATTAGGAAACGGGCCCATGAAATCAATTCCCCAAACATCAAAGATTTCGACAACGAGGATTGGTTGCATGGGCATCTCGTCCCTCTTTGAAATATCCCCCATCTGTTGACATCGAACACAATTCTTGACAAACGCTGCGACATCCTTGAATATGGTAGGCCAATAGAACCCACATGCAAACACTCGATGTCCTGTCTTCTGGCCGCCGAAATGGCCTCCACAAGGTGATGAATGGGCATGATACAAAACACTCCGCATCTCTTCCTCCGGTATGCACCGCCTCATTACTTGATCCGCTCCAACTCTAAACAAATCCGGATCTTTCCATACATAGTGCTTCACCTGCGAGAGGAAGTGCTGCTTCTTCTTCTTTGGCCAAAACTCCGGAATTGTATCTGAAACAAGAAAATTAATAATGTCAGCATACCATGGCAAAGTTGAAACAGAAAACAATTGCTCATCAGGGAAAGACTCATTGATGGCCCTCTCGTCTTTCTCCTCTTCTTCTGTCCCACAAGTCTCGATAAATGATCCGCCACCACGTTCTCGCTTCCTTTCTTGTCGCGGATCTCCACATCAAACTCTCGGAGTAGTAAAATCCACCTGATCAAGCGCGGCTTCGCGTCCTTCTTTTCCATCAAATACTTGACTGCGCTGTGATATGAAAAAACAATAACCTTTGCTCCCCCAAATGTGAGATCGAAACTTATCAAGTGCATATACTACCGCGAGCAACTCCTTTTCCGTAGTGGTGTAATTAATTTAAGTATTGGAAAGGGTTTTGCTTGCGTAGTATATGGCAACGGGATTCTTATCCACCCGTTGACCTAACACGGCCCCGACCGCATAGTCACTTGCGTCACACATAATATCAAATGGGAGTGACCAATCAGGTGACAACAAGATCGGGGCTTCAACCAATTTGTTTCTTAGTACATTAAATGCATTAAGACACTCTTCGTTAAAAATAAATTTTACCTCTTTTAATAACAAATTACACAACGGTTTAGATATGACACTAAAATTCTTAATGAACCGTCGGTAAAAACCGGCATGACCCAAAAATGCTCTTATCCCTTTTATATTAGTAGGCGTTGGTAAATTAGATATGGCTTGGATTTTCGCCCGGTCAACCTCAATCCCCTTACTTGAGATGACGTGTCCCAAAACCGTCCTCTCTTGAAGCATAAAGTGGCTCTTTTCCCAACTTAAGAACAAATTCGTTTCCACACATCTTTTTAAAACTTTAGTCAATTCGTTTAAGCATTTTTCAAAAGATGATCCAAAGATAGAAAAATCGTCCATAAAAATTTCAAGTGAATCCCCGATCATATCTGAAAAGATACTCATCATGCACCTTTGAAAGGTGGTCGGGGCATTACACAAACCAAAAGGCATTCGCTTAAATGTGAAGGTGCCGTATGGATACGTGAAAGTGGTCTTATGTTGATCATTGGGGTGAATAGCAATCTGATTGTACCCCGAATAGCCATCTAGAAAACAATAAAACTTCTGACCTGCAAGTTTCTCGATAATCTGGTCAATGAAAGGCAAGGGAAAATGGCCTTTAGATGTTGCCGCATTCAACTTCTTGTAATCAACATAAATCCGCCACCCGGTTACCGATCGGGTGGCGATTTCCTCACCTTTCTCATTACGGGTTATCTGAATACCCGCCTTCTTTTGAACTGTTTGTGTCGGACTTACCCACATGCTATCTGAGATCGGAAAGATGATGCTCGCATGTAACCACTTCAAAACCTCTTTCTTCACTACCTCCCGCATGTTTGGATTCAACCTTCTTTGTGCATCATGAGCGGGTTTTGCCTCGGGATTGGTGATGATCTTATGCATGATAATGGATGGGCTGATCCCTCTCAAATCTGCTATGGTCCATCCAATTGCCTCCTTATGCTCTCTCAAGACTTCCACCAATGCCTTCTCTTGCTCATCTTCCAAATTTGCAGTGACGATGGCCGGTAATGTCTCTTCCTCTACCAAAAACACGTATTTCAGGTGTTTCGGGAGCTCCTTCAATTCAACAGTCGGGGGACTCTCCAATGACGGTTTCAACTTTGAATCGATTGTATTGGGCAACCGCTCCACTTGCTGCGACCATGGCGGTTTCCCAATACTTGCCGCACACAACTCCACTTCTCTCTCTTCTTCTTGCAACTGTAAGGCATGCTTAACTGCTTTCCTGCAACAAATAGCACACTCCTCTGTGGTATCATCCCCACTTTCGTGAGGGTTCAACCCGTCAATGATTTCAGCCGCGAAGCATTTGTCACTCACCAGAGGGTTAGACACGTTTGAAAACACATTAAGCCTAAGATTCTTGTTACCAAATGCCATGTCCACTACCCCGGTTCTATAATTAATCAAAGCATTCGCGGTGGCCAAAAAGGGCCGACTGGGAATCATGTTTGGTTGTCGTTTCGGGTCACCGGTCACATCGTCTATAACCAAGAAGTCAACCGGGTAATAGAAATCTTCTATCATCACAATCACATCGGTCACGATTCCCCTAGGAAGCTTGAGTGTCAAATCAGCCAACACCACGGTGGTGTTGGCTTTTCTAAGTGGACCAAAGTCGTACTGGTCATACAAGCTTCCCGGAAGAATACTCACCCCATCCCCAAGATCTAACAACGCTCTAGTCATTTTAAAATCGCCCACTTGAATGGGTATAATTGGCGTTCCCGGATCTTGTAGCTTGGGTGGGAGGATACCCGTCAAAATCGAACTCATATTTGCAGTTAAGTCAACTTGTTTAGGCAACTTGTGAGTTCGTTTATGAGTACACAAGTCTTTCAAATATTTAGCATATGTAGGGACTTGTTTAATTGCGTCTATAAGGGGTAAATTAATTAATTTTTACTTGTTTAAATATTTCCCACATTTCCTCCTGCTGTGGGCCCCTCTTTCTAAGTGTCGATGAGGTCTCGGGGTTCCCCAATGGCCGAGGGAACGGAACGGCTTTACTCGTTGAACCCGCCTCCTTAGCGGTTGGTGTCCCCGTCTTAGTTTTAGTTTCTATTTTATTTTTATTTGTTTGATTTGATTTAGTTTTGGGTTCAATTTCAACCTCATCGTCACTTTTCCCATCTTCTCCCAAGTCCTCCACCACACCTTCAACAAAGGGTGGTGGAGTCACCCCATTATTATATACCTTACAGCTTCTAAGGGTACTTACCTGGCTGATATGGGCATTCTTACCACTCGAAGAGCTGCTACTCTGATGGCTCGGGTTCTTCAAGGTATAATCGCCAACTTAGATGGATTTCTCTTCAAACTCGCCACTTCCTCAGCTAGCTGGCTCACCTGTTTATCTCTCGCAGCATTAGCCTTCTCTTGGAGTTCTAATCTCTGATTCACGCTTTTATTCTGAGCCTCCTAGTCTGTCTTCATTTGCTTTAGAAAATCCATCACGTCGTTAATCGACTCCTCCTTGACTCGAAGAACTTCCTTGAGCTTGTGCTGCCTCTTGACTTTGCTGACCCTGCTGATAACTCTTCTGATAAACCTTATTATAACCCCCGATTCTCTTTGATTATACCCGCTTTGACCGCTACCCCTCTCGTTCCCATATTGACGCTGATTTGACTGATAACCTGCTTTTTTGGGAATTACCTTGAAAATTCGGGTTTTGCTGCGTGTTTGGGTTTCCATATCTGAAATTTTGGTGGTTTTAGAGGCTCGGGTGATAGGTGTTTGAATTCATATTATTATTGTACCTTTTCCAACCCTAAATAAAGTTCACCTCCTTTTCTTCCTCTTCTTCTTCGTCTTCCGACACGACCCCACAAGTAGCCACTACATGGCCTATTCCACCACAACCTTCACAAACTGGATACGTCTTTCCTGACTTGCCTTTCTCTTTCACTCCCACACCCATCAATTGATCCAACTTTCTTTCCAACCTAGCCATACGATCATCCGACTCACCACTATCCACGGCTTTTACAACCGCCCTTTTTACCATGCGATTCGACTAAGCTTGCCTCTTTGAGTTCATTGCATGTCTTTCCAAATGTTGCCAATCTTCATTCTCGTCATTAGTCAAAAACGACCCATTTGTGGTCGACTGAAGATCACGCACATCGTCACTCGACAACCCGTCATGAAACACTTTGATCAACTCCCACAACGCAATCCCATGATGCGGACAAGTTCTCAACAACCTCTTGAATCTCATAAAAGCTTCGTGAAAAGCCTCACCCGACCCTTGCTGAAAGTTTCTAATGGAGGTTGGGGGTTGGATGTTCTTTGTGGTGTGTAGTACTCATCCAAAAACTGCTGAGCCAGGTCTTAACACATATAAATGCTCGCCGACGGTAGAGAAAAGAACCACTGCTTCGCTAGATCTTTAAGACTGAAATGAAAAACCACTAGTTTGACTTTATCAGCAGTGAACCCTTGACTCGAGATAGTGGCACAAATGGCATTGAACTCGCTCAAGTGTAGGTATGGCTCTTCAGATGCTTTCCCATGAAAAGGTATCCCGGTCAGGTTACTTTGCCTTACTGAAAACGTTATTCTTTCTCGGACAGGGATTACAATGGGAAGGGGGTTCGTGACCACTTGTGGAATGAAGTGGCTTTGAACCTTCCGAACGGGCGGTGGAACAAATGCCCTCAGGACCCCATCGTCAAATCGTACTCGGGAAACTGTGGTTCAGGAATATCTTGTCTTCTTTGGGCTCGACGGTTTCTCGGTGGCTGAATGTGAGGGAGTTGTTGTTGTGGTCTTCTATAATACTGACCCCCTCGATCATCCTCCATCTCTTCTTCATCCTCAAACTCCTCGAACTTGTCAAATACCCTTCGCCGATTATACTCGAACTCGACCCGATTATGTGGTGGCTCAGACCTTATGGAACGATCATCTCTCAATTGATATTTTCTCTGAGTTCTTTGGTTTTGGTTCTGGTTAACATGTTGATGTGGTGGTGGGTTTGGTGGGTTTAGTGGTGGTAAGTCATGGAATGGAGGGTTTTGGGGAATGTTTTCTGGAATGAGTTGTTCTTGGTTTGGTGGTGGGTTAATATTGTCGGATTGAAACGCCGGTGGCATTGGGTATGGGTTTTCTTCCTGATGATTCATGTCTTATTCTTTCGGCCTCGAAGTATCACCTTTTTTCTGTTTAGCTCGGTTTCTTCTTGCGGCTTTCTCAATCTAAGGATCAAAACTGCAACACCTCTTTGTCTCAAGCAAATCTCGTATGCATCAACCTAAAAGATTAACTGCACACACCAAACAAGCACACCCCGCGTAAAATCAACAAAGAAAAGAAATTAAACTAAATTTAAACTAAATTATGCTAATTTAAACTAAACTAAACTAGCACTAAGCGCATTGAGTCCCTGAAAATGGCGCCATTTTGACGTAGGCTGTTGCGTCTACTCAAAAACAATTAATTATAGACTTAAATACCTATAACTAGTACAGGTAAGTAAGGTCGTCTCCACAGGGACTCAAGGAAAGTGCAAGTTTATTAATTTATAACTAATTATTTAATCTAAGCGGACAGACGATGTCAAGCGGTTTTTAGAAAAGATTACTTAAACTAAACGATTACTTAGAAAAACTTTGTAGACAATATTAATAAAAAACATTCATTCTAGGTTCGGTTAATGTGATATTTCAACTTAATCCTAAATTCAATTATCTTGATTACGCAGTAATTACTAAACCTAGTAGTTTGATTGTGATGTCAAACGATATCCTAACCGAATTGATGACACAATTGAACCCGGTTTACCTAATTACCAACTTACGTTTGTTCAAACCAATTAAAATACAATATTTGATGATAACTAGTCCAATGACACAAGAGCTTAAACCCTAAATGTTGATGAACACAACCAAACAAGTGATGTATTAATTAATAATCCCAAACACAAATTGTTAAAATAATCAATCGAGAATTAAGCAAGACTAAGGCAATAACTCAATCAAGCTCATAAACATTAAGCATACGAATCTGGTCAGAAGTTAAAATACACAAAAACCTAGCCTAGAACGAACACGAGAACTTAGCCGAGCATCGATAGATAAATTAAATGACTTATCTTGATGAACATGCAAACCCGAGATGAACCAGAAGCCTAGGAATGGTGGAAAATCGTCCTAAGCAGCCTCTTTTGCCTCTGGAAGCCGTAAAAATCCGAATGGGGAGGTTAAGGGGTTTATATAAGGCAAACCTTAATTTTTGCCGACTTTAAGCATCTTCGCGTATCGCGAAGATGATAGGCTTGCTTCTTCGCGTATCGCGAAGGACAAAATAGTCGGGGTCAGATTCTTGCAACTTCGCGCATCGCAAAGTTGTTCCCCTGTATCTTCGCGTATCGCGAAGATGCAACTTTTCTGCATTTTTTATTTTCTTTTCTTGACTGCCTCGTGATACGTGCACTTCCAATCTCTCACTTCTCGATCTTCATTCCAAGCCCGTAAATATCCTCATTAAGCTCCATGGATTCCAAGTTCCTGAAAACATATAAATATACTTGAAGTACCAATGTTCATTCGATTATTAAACTAATATTAACTAATTAATATATAAAACTAACTAACTTTTACCCAACCATCAGGTTGCGAATAACAGGGTAAATAAACGTAGCATTGAGCTAACAAAATATAAATACGTAAGTCGATAAAGCATTGGGTCCGAGAATAAGAAGATAAACAAAAATTACTAACCGAATAGAGTAAGTTTCTTGGAGTCAATAATGACTCGTTAAACAAATGAAAATTTTTAATACAATATCAATGTGAATAAAAGCCACATTGAGATTAAGAATAACAAAATAAATAATCAAAGTGAAACATTCGTCTCAAATTGATCAAGAATAAATAATTAAAAACTTCAAAATCAAAATAAAACATTGATCAAATTGATGAAATATTGAAATCGGGAATAACAAAATAACTCGAATCAAACATTGAGCATAAATAGAACTAATCAAACAATCAAAACAATTCGTATAAAAAAATAATAACTCAACATGTATATAAATATGCTCATAGTCCCAACTTCCACTAGACGATTACGTTTATGAGAAATTGGTTAGAGACCATGATATCGAAGTAACAAAGTAACCCGATTCAAAATGCACTATGCATGAAAATATTTCACTAATTAACGAATAAACAAACTCGATATTAACTTCGTAAACAACCTCTGAAAGAAATTATACCTAAAATATATTTTGATAATATCCAAACAGGATAATATATATAACAATAAATCTGAAGAAGGAAGAAAGGAAAACGAAGGATAGCTCGCGATGCTGGTAATCCCGAAGATGGGTTTTGCGGTATGAAGGTTATTATGGGGGTGGTAGTATGATTTCTAAACCCGAACTCGTTGGCGTTGAAAAGGAGGGAAGAGAAATATTTTATGACATTATTTGTGAAAATCGTTTTTAGGGACGCAATGTTTAAAACTCAAAGGAAATTTATGGTAATAGCCTTGCATATATACTTAGCTAGTTAGAAAACTTTTGAAAACTTTCGATGCAAAGGATTTCTTGGTTGGGTGACGCTTTAAGAAAATGGAAGTCGTTAGATAAAATAACTCGTTGATGGTAATATAATAGGCTCATGCTTATGAATTGTTTAAAGCGAAATATTTTATTTTATTTTGATAATTTTATTGGAATGATAACAACAACAACAACAACAATAATAATAATAATAGTAATGGTATTAATAATACTAATAATAATGATAATAATGATAATAATAATAATTTTAGAAATGATAGTAATAATAATAATTATAATAATGATAGTAAATAATAATGATTGTATGAAAAAAGAAAAAAAATATTGGGATAACCCATTTGGTTAAAATGAAATCTCTTTTAGAGAAAAAAAATATCTTGATTATACATCGTGTAACGAAATATTTTGGTGAATATATATGGAGATATATATTTATTAATTGACTATTTAAAATAAGCGGAATTTGAAATTTTACATAAAAGGGGTTTATAAGAGAAATAAACGTGTATGGAAAATTTATTTAAAATTTAGGCTAGGTTGATAAGTTTGAAAAGATTAAGCATTGCTGACAAAAACAAATAAACTCTTTAGAGGACAAAGACGCGGGGTAAGGTTTTTGTATGGTGGAAATTAGTGAGGCCTTATAACGGATGTGATCGAGTTACTGCAATAGTAGTGAGTTTGAAGTTCATGTAACATCCGTATTACGAGATTACAATAAAAGAGAATTTATTGTTGCGTGTGTGTTGTTAAGTTAGTCGTGTGTTTAGTGTTTGGATAATATTTGGACTTGGAAGTGTGAGTGGGTTGTGGGGCCCATAACCCTCTATATAAACCCAACCCCTCCACCCTTTCACCATTTTCTTTCTCTCTACACACTTTCACACACACCATAGAACACATATACTCTCTCAAGACCCGAATCCAAATCCGGGTTAATGTAAGGAAGATCTTGGTACTCAAAGTGTCTTCAAATAACAAGAATCACGTCCAGATCCTCGAGTCATCTCGGATCCGAACCGAACCCGAAGCAAAAGGTAGGTTTCAGTTATATGGTTAAGTTTTTAGTCGGTTTCGACATGCAAACTGATAAGATGATAGACCGGGCTGTGAAATGTTAGAAAAACATAAACTTGGTGAGTTATAACCTCACGGGTATGTTATAGGAAAAAAGGTGATGTTAGAACCTCATAAAACACGGGTATACAAAGTTGGTACAACCCAAAACCCATAAAAAGGGTAAAATCGGGTCCTAAGGAAAAGTCATGGAGTAAAATAGCTTTAAAATGGCAAAAAAAAAGATGTAAAAAAATGGGTTTTTCGCGTGAGAAGAGAAATCCCATGAGAAGAGAAATTCCGTAAGAAGAGAAATCCCATGAGAAGAGAAATTCCGTGAGAAGAGAAATTCTATGAGCAGAGAAATTCCATGAGGAGAGAAATCCCATGAGAAGAGAAATCCCGTGAGAAGAGAAATCCCACGAGAAGAGAAATTCCATGAGAAGCGAAATTCCATGAGAAGAGTAATTCCATTCCCAACTGTGAAATAGAACTAGAAGGACGTGATTTCCTTGCTACTAGTTATGTTATGGTCTTAAGAGGGCTCGACGCAGTTGGGAATGGATTAGCCGTCTGAGTTTAAGGCTCAGATAGTCTGTAAGAGTGAATTGTTAAGATTAAATCTTTGAATGGTGGTACGACGACGGTGTACGGGTGATAAAGGAAGTTTAGGGCTTAAAGTCATTTCGATGATAAAAGCCGAAGGTTTGATAAGGCGAGGGTACAGTGCCTACCTGGCGTATGTTGTCAAGGCTACGACCGAGACAAAGGATTGAAAGACGTTCCTATAGTTCGTGACTATCTAGAAGTGTTCCCAGAGTACCTTCTGGGGTAACCACCAGAACGAGAGGTAGAATTTCAGATTGAGCTAATACCAGGAGCACAGCCCGTTGCGAAAGCGCCTTACTTTCTGGCGCCATCCGAGATGAAAGAGTTAGTGTCCCAACTTCAAGAACTTCTCGATAAAAGTTTTATAAGATCGAGTGTTTTCCTTGTGGGGTGCACCGGTGATGTTCGTGAAGAAGAAAGACGGAAGTATGAGAATGTGTATAGATAACCGCGAGTGGATAAGCTTACGGTGAAGAATAGATATCTGTTGCCATAGATTGACGATGTTTGATTTGTTACAAGATTCTAGTTGGTTCTTCCGAATAGATCTCAAGATCTGGTGATCATCAGTTTAAGGTGAAAGAGGCAGACAACATTTCGAACGCAATATGGATATACAAGTTTTTCATGATGTCGTTTAGATTGACGAATGCTCTGGCGGCATTTATGGTTATGATGGATAGAGTACGTCGTCCGATGTTGGACAAATCTGTCGTTGCCCTCATTGACGATAATTTTGATTTATTCAATGATTTATTCAAGGAATAAGTCCGACCATACTGGTCACTTGAGAAAAATGTGAGACATGAAGAAAAGGAAACTGTATGTTAAGTTTCCAAAGTGTACCAACTATACTGATCACAAGAGTTTGAAGTACTTATTCAAGCAGTAAGAACTGAATCGGTGGCAAAGAAGATGGTTAGAGTTGACAAAGGATTTGGATTGTAAAATCAAGTATTATCCTGGTTAGGCCAATGTGGTCGGTGACACAGTAACCCATAAAGGTTAAGAAGTTATCACAACAATTAAGTCGTATAATTTAGTTCACACTTCAGATTTCATGAGCGAGATTTGCAAGGTGCAGTAAAAGTTATAAAGGATAAGAGCAAGATGAAAAAAGGGGGGGGGGAATGCATATTCGGGTTACACAAAGATGTGTAGGAGGACTACCGGTGGCCGGGTATGAAGGACAAAGTGATAGGATATATTAGTAAGTGTCGGCCTGCTCACAAGTCAAGGAAGAGCGAAACCGTATGGAAAGATACAACCATTAGAAACACCAGAATGGGGATGAAGACACATTACTATGGATTTCATAACTAAGCTACCGCGTACAGCTAGAAACCATGATACCATATGCATGATTGTGGACTGTTTGAAGGAAGGTGCTCACTGTATACCAATACGAGAAGCTATCTCGTCTAAAATGTTAGTTAGAGTATACGTCAGCAAGGTGGCGGAAAGCCATAGAGTGTCGTTATCAATTGCGTCGGACGAAGATGCTCGGTTTACGTTGAGGTTGTGAAGGGAAAGATGTTGGTCACACTAAAGGCAGATACTGAAGGTAAAACCTCTAAGTAGAAGTTGATTAAAGATGAGTTCATGGTATGTGACACTATGGGAGGACAAGATACCTGGCCTACGCAGATAAGAACAACCGCAAGTGTTATGAAGGTGGAACCAACAGAAACACATCAAGAATATGCAATAAAAACTAAGGACGGAAGATGTAAAGACATGTAAGGAAGGAGTAGGGATGGTTTAGAATTATGTTTATTTAGGGGTTATGTCAAACCTGATACACATGCAACTCATGAAGAAGGAGGACATCCATTGGTTTAGGCTTATGAATCGAGTCTTAAAACGAATGAATAGTGTTGTGACTGATAATCATATGATCATGAGTGAGAAGTCATCTAGAATGGTAACGATAGAATAGTATTATAAAGGTCCATATAAATGTCAAGGCATTCCTAGAAGGGAAGTTGGTTAAGGAGAATAGTTATGATATATCAGGCAAACCTGATATGCAGTAGGCAACAATTGGTTCATAGGACAACACGATACTTGATTAGTCAATAAATGGAAGATGCATCAACATGGACTTCATGATGAAGCTACCTTGGAAAGCTATAGCTCATGAACCCATGTATTAGTAATGAGCTACAAATGGAGGGAGAATTAAATGGTGATTTAAGAAGTTCTCCGTCAAATTATGTCACGATTGTGCTCAAGGATTGTATGAGGTATTCTAACTTAAGGAATAGACAAAGGGATTTCAGGGAGAAATCCTTAAGGAGAAACTGAAAAGGGTTTCGTTTTATGGAATTAATATGCTTTGAGCGTTTTGCAAATCAGTATATTTGCTATAGGATGTGACAGGGCAGAAGAGTCATTTAGTGCGGAGTGTTATGATAGTAGGTGAAGTGTTTCTATATGAGGGGAAAGCAAGAAAAGCATGCTTAAGGAAATGATGCGGACTTGATAAGTCTAGAGAAGGAAGTATACCATCGAGGACTTCATGGACAAGCTACCAAAGACAGCTAAAACTTGTGAGCATCACTCGATGATTGTATGACAATGGATAAAACGATAAAGAAGGAAACTAAGATGGCTCAGAAAAGTATATGAATGCAGGAAGTATTCCTTTTATAAGGACTAAGCAGGTTTCGGGGACGAAACCTCTTTAAGGAGGGTAGACTTGTAACATCCGTATTACGAGATTACAATAAAAGAGAATTTATTTTTGCGTGTGTGTCGTTAAGTTAGTCGTGTGTTTAGTGTTTGGATAATATTTAGAAATGGAAGTGTGAGTGGGTTATGGGGCCCATAACCCCCTATATAAACCCAACCCCTCCACCCTTTCACCATTTTCTTTCTCTCCACACACTTTCACACACACCATAGAACACACATACTCTCTCAAGACCCGAATCCAAATCCGGGTTAAAGTAAGGAAGATCTTGGTGCTCAAAGTGTCTTCAAATAACAAGAATCACGTCTAGATCCTCGAGTCGTCTCGGATCTGAACCGAACTCGAAGTAAAAGGTAGGTTTCAGTTTAAATGGTTAAGTTTTTAGTCTGTTTCGACATGAAAACTGATAGGGTGATAGATCGGGCAGTGAAATGTAGAAAAAACATAAACTTGGAGAGTTATAACCTCACGGGTATGTTATAGGACAAAAATGTGATGTTCGGACCTCATAAAACACGGGTATACAAAGTTGGTACAACCCAAAACCCATAAAAAGGGTAAAATCGGGTCCTAAGAAGAGTCACGGAGTAAAATAGCTTTAAAATGGCAAAAAAAAAAGATGTATAAAAATGGGTTTTTCGCGTGAGAAGAGAAATCCCATGTGTTGAGTCAGATTTTTGATAAGGAAGATTGGAATCTTCTCAACCTCATTAGAAAATGGCTAAGTATGGACTTCGAGCAAGCTTGGGCGATCGAGCATGGTTTTACTACCTCAAGCAAGGTCTTCATAACCTTAAATGGTTAATTCTTCTAAGTGTTAAGGCTTCAAGCAAGCTACACTTCAACGAGCAAAAGTATTCTTCTATCGAGCATGGATTGCTAATCGAGCAAACAGCTTGATCATACAAGTTTTAACCAAGTGATATAAGCATAGGATGATCGAGCACATTGGGACAACCATGGATGCAATAAGAAGATGTCACGTGATCAAAGCAAGGACTTCGTGCATAGTTCATTTCCCGAGCAAGATTTACATCCGAGCATGCTAAAGATTGCTGAATAAGTATAATTGAAGACATCAAGAAGAATGAGCTTGCTCGATGGACTAGTTCGAGCAAAGCATGAACAAGTCAAGAAGAACGAATCCTCCTTGAGGAGAATATATTCTCCGAAAGAGAATATATCCTAAGTAAAATATGCTCGAAGACACTCATCGAGCATACCTAGCATAGTGAGTATGCTCGAGCAAGATAGTTACCTTGCTCGAGGACTCAACACTTGTATTATTTTGAGTTTCATTATGTAATGATTAGGAACTTCTAGAAGGAATGTCAGGGTCTATAAATAGGGGTCCTAGGATACCTTTTAGGACACAGATTTCCAGACGGAATACAGGCTGGCACGCACTGAATACGAAAAACATTCCAAAGAATATTCTATTTATTTTCTCGTACAATCGCCGCCGCCGTCATACACGAAACCCTAGACATTCCTTTCACTGTTGTATTAAATGATATATTATATGCAGCGAATCTTTGTCTTGAAATCGTTCTTACTGATCATTCATTTACGTTTCGTGTCTGTCATACTTTCACTCCTTCGTTCCCACTTGTTGGATATCCTGATTCCGCCGGGATATTCAATTGGCCTTTGGGTTAGCAGAGTCGGTGTGTTCTTGTCAACCTTTAGAGGTTTCACCCGAATCACTGTCCTGACAAGTGGTATCAGAGCGTGAGTAAGCTCGCTGAAGGCCACGGGACAGAAGGTTGTGAAGAAGTTTGAAGCTTTACTCCGTCTTCACTACTGCAAACTCCAGATCTACTGATATGGAAGACCAAGAAGTTTCAACAAACAAGATTCCAAGGCTACTAGGACAATAAAACTTCATAAAATGGAAAGTGCTGTTTGAAGCGGCTGTGAACTACAATGACCCAGAGTTGTGGATGTCTATTACTGAAAGAAACTACGTTCCTTCAACAGCTCCAAACAACAACGCAACTTTTGAACTGAAGATGAAGAAGAGGGATGACAAAGCTCTGTCTATGTTGAAATTAGGGCTTTCTTGGGAAATTCTGACAATCGTAAATCATCACAAGACTGCAAAGGGCATGTATGATGCAGTTATTGAAATATTTGAGAGGAATACAGAATTGAGAGACATCAAGAAAGACAGATTGAAACAACAGCTTGACAGATTCAAGTTCAAGGAAGGAGAAAGACTAAAGTCAGTTCTGCAATGGTTCATGATGATTGTGAATGAAATTAGAACAATAGACCTTCAGATATCAGATTTTGACCTGAACAAGAAACTTCTATCATCTTTGTCTGGTGAGTGGTACACTGCCAGCAAGTTCATCAAAGAGAAGACCAGCTTTCCTAACGTCAAGTTAGATGATGTGATAGCCTTCCTCAAGGCTGCTGAACATGAAATGATTGAAAACCATATGATTCAAGAGGACAAGCCAAGCTTTCAAATGAACAATGCCCTTATGGCACCAATGGGCAACCTCTTAATCAAGAATCAACAGCCTATTGTTGAGGAACCATCAGAAACCAACTCATCCTGCAGTTATCAATCAAGATTTAGTGTTCAGCTGATTGAAGATGACACACCATCTCCAGAAACTGGGCAAACTACTTTCATGAATCACAACCCAAATCAAGGAACAGACTACCAGGCCTTGTTCTCCATGTTCACTGAGTCATACCATGCCTTTGTGGCCAAGAATCTGATAAATACAAGCATTGTGCAAGAAGACCTAGAACAAATAGATGCTGATGATTTAGAAGATATAGACATTAAATGGCAAGCAGCTATGCTAGCAGTGTGGAGCAAGAGATTGTACAATAGGACAGGTAGAACAAGCTTCAATGGTCCAACTGAAAGAATTGGATTTGAAAAATCAAAGGCCATCTGTTATAACTGCCAACAACCCGGACACTTTGCAAGAGAATGTAACATGCCAAGGCAAGCTGGACATCAATTGAATCAAAATCAATTCTACCAGAACCAGAATCAAAATTTCCAGCAGCAAAGAAATCAGATTACCAACCAGAACCCCTACCAAAATCCGAACAGACCCCAACAGCAAACATTTCAACCTCAAAGAAACAACCAATTGCAGGCTCACACAAACCAGAACAGATCAAATCAGAATAATGGGAACCAGCAGAGAGACCAAGGAAATGTTGCTGTTACCAGGGTGTCACAAGATGGGGAATTTGATTGGAGCAATCATGCTGCTGAAATTGAGAGGGCAAATGTTGCATTTATGGAAAAGGTGCATGACCAGGCTGAATCTTCAAATACTCAGGTATAATCTGATGTCTCAATTTCTGATCTTCTTATTACTATTGATCAACTTATTCAGGAGATTGGAAAATGGAAAATTGAGTGTGGGAGGAAGGAAGCCTTTTTGAATGTGTATGAATCAAGTGAGGCAACCTTTGAAACTCAAATCAAATGACTTGAGGATGATTGCATGATGGCATAGCAGACCCAATCAAGAATGACCATTGAAATAGAAGGGTTGAAAAAGATGTATGTAGAAGAAAAGATAAAGAATGCTGAATTGCTAATTCAGATGGATTTCTTGAAGAACCTTGTTTCTACTGGCAATGTTGTGGGATATGTGGATAAAATGACTGAAGAAGAGAAGTACAAAAATGTTCCACCGCCTTTTTGTGATAGCTACCCATTGAAAGTAGACAAGGAGAGCAGAAGTGAATATCTTAAGCAGTTCAAAGAAGAGTTTGTAAAGCAATATGGTGATGTATATGTAGACCAGAATGGAGAGTTTGCAGTAAAGCAGATTGAGGAACCAAAGTCTGAGAAGAATGAAAATAAGGAAGGTGAGAAAAAGAAGTGGAGTGAATACTCAAGTGAAGAGAGTAACTGCAGCTGTGGAAGCTCAAAGTCATCTAAGGGCAAGAAGAAAAGAGGATCAAGCAAAAAGAAAAGTGAAAAGATTCCTCTTCTGCCAAAAATGACTCCAAAGATGAAAAAGCACTATGAGAAAATTAGAAGAGAACATGTGTTGTTTGACATCTGTGCAGGACCACACTCTGAAATCAAGAAGAGAACTGAAGAAAATGTGAAATCTTCCTATGATCAGTCACATCCTCCAATCTATCCAGTCTTCTCAAACCATGAACTGTTTGACATTGGAGATGTGGAATATGTTCAAATGAGAAGATTTGTTGGAAATGAAAAAGGAAGCAGTTTGAGAAACCATTCCAAGTTCAAGCCTGTTGTATTTGTCAAAGAAAAATATCATCTGGAGCCTGATCTGAACAAACCAATTAAGATAGACTTCAGCAATTCGCTATGTCCTAAAACCTCCTTAGGTTTTGTTTTTCCCACACCCAGTGACAAAATTAAAGACAAGCAATTGTTTGAAGATATGGGAAATTATGCAAAGATCTGGTGCAAGAAGTATGATGCATATGGTCATCACACTGACTCTTGTTGGTTTGAAGAGTAAGAATTTGAAGTTCCTGATGTGGTTTGTGGGTTTGATATAAAAGGATATAAGGAAATGTATCAAAGATATTTAAATGAAGAAAAAGGCAGCTCAGATGATGAGAACAAAAGGTCAGTGCTTGAAAAGAGACTGAAACAAGTCTTAAAGATCAAAGATGAAACAAGTATGTCTTGCAAACCTGCTAAGAACAAAAGGTTGAGTGACAAAGGAAAGGAGAAGATTAGACCTGGTGTTCTTAATGGAGATGAGAAATTTCTGATGAAGCAGGGCTTTGAACTAAGAGGATTTCAATGGAAGACTAAGAAGGAGGTGACTGAAAAGAAGAACTATATGATTAAGCAAACTGAAAAACTATTCAAAACACAAGTTGTGAAGAATGGGTCAGATTCAGACACAGAAGAAGAATGTGAAGTTGTGTATGAAGACCCACTTCCAGTTCCAACTCCTGATGAATCTTCCACTGACACTGAATTACAAACTGATGCAGTTTGTAAATCAGATTCAAACTAATTCTGTTTTATGTGTATGTGCAGGAACAGTCCTTGAACAAAAATGACTTATGGTATATGGACAGTGGATGCTCCAGGCACATGACCTATGATAAGGGTGTATTAATAAACTATGAAAGAAAATATGAAGGGCCAGTTGCCTTTGGGAGTGATGAATATGGAGGAAAGATTTTTGGAAGAGGAACACTCTCAAATGGCAAAGTATCCTTTGAGAATGTGCTGCATGTTAAAGGACTGCAATAAAACTTGCTCAGCATTTCTCAAGTCTGTGATAAAGGATACAAAGTGGCCTTCAATGATGAATATTGCCTGATCTTGAAGCCTGAATTTGTTATTCCAATTGACATGATTATGATGATGGCTCCAAGAAATGGCAACCTCTATGAACTGAGAATGAATACTGCAACTTCAAGAGGTGGTTCATGCTTTGTGTCAAAAGCAACTGAAAATGAAACTAAACTATGGCATAGGAAGATGTGTCATGTGAATTTAAAGAACATGAACAACCTTGTAAAAGGTGAACATGTTGTTGGCCCTCCCACAAGAGAGTTCAAATTGGAAGAAAAATGCACATCCTGCCAGAAAGGGAAATATCACAAATCCTCACATAAAAGCAAAATGATAAATACTATTGATGAGGTCTTGGAACTGCTACACATGGATCTTTTTGGTCCTGTAAGTGTTCCAAGTATTGGGAGAAAAGATACTGCTTGGTAATTACTGATGACTATTCAAGGTTTACTTGGGTATACTTTATGGGCAACAAAGATGAAACTGCAGAGTTAATCAGAATGTATGTGCTAAAATTGGAAAATCAACTTGAAAAGAAGGTGAAGGTCATTAGAAGTGACAATGGCACAGAGTTCAGAACTGGAATTATGGATGAATTCTGCACTTCTAAGGGTATCTTTCAACAATACAGTGCTCCCAGAAGATGGTGTTGCAGAAAGAAGAAACAGAACTTTAATTGAAGCTGCAAGGACTATGATTGCTGATGCAAATTTACCAGTCACCTTCTGGGCTGAAGCAATCAACACTGCATGTTATGTGTAGAACAGGGTTCTTTTGAACAAGGCTCAAAATAAGACTCCATATGAGATTATCTTTAAGAGAAAGCCTTATGTAAAGTTCTTAAAGTCTTTTGGATGCAGATGCTCACTCCTAAATATGAAGGACTATTTGAACAAATTCCAGTCCAAATCTCTGGAATGCTTCTTTGAAGGTTATTCATCTCATTCAAAGGCCTACATAGTCTATGTGAAGGAGCACATGGTGGTGATTGAATCTTCTGATATAATCTTCAATGAAAACCATTTCAATAATGTTGAAGGACCCAAGTGGCTGTTTGACTTAGAAAAAATGATCAAATCATTCAAAATCTACAGTGAAGATATGGATAACAGCATGTACAGAACCAGCTTTGAAGATAAAGAAAAGCAAAAACAAGTTGATTAGGACAAGCTATGGTCATCCGTTGCTCCTGAGTCTAATGGATTTAACTTTGAAAGAAACAACCTTCAAGCTGCTGAAATTGATATAAATGGATAAAATGATGCAGTGGAAGTTTCCAATGAAGGGCCAAGTGAAGTTGAGAGTGATCCAATTCAAAGTCAACAACCTGATCAGACTGAAAGAATAAACCACTTTGAAGAAAGGTTCCAGTCTTTGTTTGACTCTCTTCAATTTGGGTCAAATGAAGCATCTTCATCAGAGATAAATCAAGTTCAAGCAAATGAAGAATCCCAAATGAGAAATGAAGATGATTCTGCTGTGTTAAACATGAAAAATCTTGAAACAGAAGTATCTGTACAACAAGTTGTGCAAACCACTTCTGTTGAAAGAAATCACCCAGCAGAAAATATAATAGGAGACTTGCATGAAAGAGTGACAAGAAGTTCTTCTGAAAAGGCAAACATCTGCCTGTATGCCTGCTTCTTATCCCAAGTTGAACCTAAGAACATTAATCAAGCCATAAAAGACAACAGTTGGGTAGAATCTATGCAGGAATAATTGGTCCAATTCAGAGACTTACATGTATGGGATTTGGTTGACAAGCCCAGACGCAAGTATGCTATTGGTACCAAGTGGGTCTTCAGAAACAAGAAGGACGAAAGAGGAATTGTTATTAAGAACAAAGCAAGATTGGTAGCTCTAGGATGCTTACAAGAGGAAGGAGTGGACTTTGAAGAAGTTTTTGCTCCAGTTGCAAGACTAGAAGCAATCAGAATCTTTTTGGCATATGCAGCATCCATGAATATAAAGGTCTACCAATTGGATGTAAAGTCTGCATTTTTGAATGGGAAAATTGATGAAGAAGTCTATGTCACTCAACCTCCTGGATTTGAAGATCCAATGCACCCCAACAAAGTTTACAAGCTCAACAAGGCATTGTATGGATTACATCAAGCACCAAGAGCCTGGTAAGATGAGCTATCAAATCATTTGTTGGAAAATGGTTTCTGTAGAGGGGCAATTGACAAGACTCTTTTCTATAAAAGAAGGAACAAAGATCTGCTGCTGTTGCAAGTGTATGTGGATGACATTATCTTTGGCTCTACAAACGAACAAATGTGCAAAGAGTTTGAACAAGTAATGAAATCCAAGTACAAAATGAGCTCAATGGGAGAAATGAATTTCTTCCTTGGACTTCAAGTGCAACAAAAGGCTGATGGCATCTTCATAAATCAATCCAAATATGTACAAGAAATTCTTAAAAAATTCAAGTGCCAAGACTTCAAGACAGTGTCCACACCAATGGATACACATGAGAAAATGGTACCTGATGAAAATGGGGAGCCAGTGGACCAGCATCAGTATAGGGCCAAGATAGGATCACTGATGTATCTTACAGCATCTAGGCTAGATATTATGTTTGCTGTGTGTGTCTGTGAAAGATTTCAAGCTAACCCCAAGGTTTCACACATGCTAGCAGTCAAGAGGATATTCAGATACATAAAGGGAAAACCGGATTTGGGGATTTGGTATCCAAAGAACCTCTCTTTTGATTTGATAGCCTACACAGACAGTGACCATGATGGTTGCAACATGAGTAGGAAATCAACCTCAGGAGGCTGCCAGTTTTTAGGGAACAGGTTGGTGTCATGGCAATGCAAGAAACAGACTACAGTGTCTATCTCAACTGCTGAAGCTGAATACATTGCTGCATCTGCTTGCTGTGCATAGGTTTTGTGGATTCAAAATCAACTGCTGGACTATGGTCTGAATTTCTTACTTACTTCTATCTTAATTGATAATACTGCTGGTATGTTTATTGTTAAGAATCCAGTCAAACATTCTAAGACTAAGCACATTGAAATTAGACATCATTTCATTAGGGATTGTTAGGAAAAAGGGCTTATAGAAGTGAAAAGGGTAGACACATCTGATAATTTGGCTGATTTGTTCACCAAACCTTTAAATAAGACCAGGTTTCACTTTCTGTTAAAATGCCTAGGAATGATAAATGATGATGAGGTTTAATTTAGGATGTGTGCTTAAGTGAGGTGCTTACTGATGATCTATGTTACTCACTTTGAATGTTTGCATGATAACATTGCTATGCTTGAATGATTAATCAAAATTGCATGAATCATGTTTGTGACTATTCTTGTGTGGAATTTCTATTAACTTTGATAAATACAGCTGTTGATACTTTGATTTGTGCTTGCATGATGAATTTTTATGATTCTAAGTACTTCGAGCATGATTCTGTGCTTGATAATGTGCTTATTGCTCTTCGAGCACAAGCATAGGCTTCTGAAAGACTATTCTAAGTCATTCGAGCACAGATGTCATTGCTCAACTGCTCGAGCAGAAAATGCAGTCTTGAAAACCATGCATGCTCGAGCATGCTTCTGTGGAATATGGGTGTTTAATGCTCTTCAAGCAAAAACAATCCATACTTGGAAGTTAAGTAACTCGAGCATGAATGTTGTTAACAGTGGTCGAGCATGTACATGTGTTCAGGATAACTTGCTTATTCCTTGCAAATTACTGCTCGAGCACAAAGTTAAGTCTCTGGAGCAAAATCATTAAATTGACTCACTTCTAAGGTTGCTCGATAGATTTTCGAGCATGCTCGATGAAGTTCTGAGCATTCTCGACAGACTTAAGTGATACTTTTTTTGTTTCTATGATATTTGAATGTTTGTGTTTTGATTACGTGAAAGTGTGTGCTTAATTACAAATACTTAAATGACAACACCATCTTTAAAATCACTGTTCTTCAATTGAATTTTCAAAAGGAAATTGGTTTTTCAATGGTAAAAGTCTTTGATTAAGAAACACTGTTTTTGGTGACAACAAATAAGAGAAATGATAATATTATCCAAGTTCCCAACGTCAACGAAGCAAGAAACTGATTTGTGGGAAATTGAATCCAACCTAAATTGGGAAATGATAGAAAACTATTTAAGATAACTAACCCATGGATTGTAAGATCAAAAGGCTTTAAGTACAGTCATTGGCAAGTATGGTAGCTTTCCATGGTCTGTAGTAGCAATATGTGATATACACTTAAATTGGCTGAAGTATGATGTGGTGAAACATTGGAAAATAAGGTATGTTCTCTAGCACATCTCTCCGGATAATAGGCAGAAAGGTCATTATCCAATCATACACGAGCCCGTTGGTGTTTCTGGTCTACAAATATCAATTAAGTATTTGAGCAGATATAAATTATTGATATATAGAAAACCTCTCACAGAAAAGAGAGCGAAAACGATTGAAAAGCATCAAAAGATCAAAAGGATGATATATATATATATATATATATATATATATAAGTTAGCTGATTTCATGACTTAAGGGGCACTAAGGGAACTACGAGGGTGGGGCATACAAGTAAGTCCTAAGCACCCTGAATGTAAGGCATGTAACTCCGGATGGCATGTAAGTCCAAAGTTCAACCTTACAGTCTGTTATCAATGACAAATTATAAATAAATAACTGCTCTAATATACAAAAATCAATTTTGACCAGGGCATCAGGGGGTCGGAGTCAATTCGGGGTAATTTGGAGAAAGCTAAATACGCTTTGAGAAGAGATTAGAGGCAACCTGAAGCTATAGTGATAACCATTCCTATTTTATGCACTAATTGAACCCTAAATGTATCACCAAAAGCAATGACCATTATGCTAAATATACTTGCTGTCAACCTGTCTTGAGTCATAATAACACTGACCATGAAGTGGTGATCGTTGCTTTAAATAGTCTGATCCCACAATTGAGATCTTTCCAATTGACTTAAAATGAATTTTATTTTTGAACTGGATTTTGATCTCTTATGTCACTTTAAACTAATTGCTCATTCGATTTACTTTTATGACATGATTATTCTTTGGTAAAAGTTAAAATTTGAGCACAAGACATGATTCCTCATGTCTTGAATCAGTGGGATAAAATTTGTGGTTTTCAAACTAAATTGAAATTTAAGTTAAGTGTTTCGAGCAAGGAAACTGTGCCTGCTTATGCATTGCTGCTTCCAGTATACAATGCAATGTATGAATTGATTATCTGTTTCGAGCATGACATGAAAATTTGCTGTTTAAGTGTTTTGAGCATGAATCTTGTCTTCGAGCACCTGCTATGTTATGAAAATTGATGTTATGTGTTTCGAGAATGATTGCATGATTAGTAGTTACGATATAAGTTTTCGAGCACAAAGAACTGAATGATAGGAGACATTTATGTGTTTCGAGCATCATTGTGTGCTAGATACTTAGGCATAAGATTTCGAGCTAAGAAAATGGAATACTTTGTGAAATAGTTCGAGCAAACTTGAAGGACTAGTCACTTAGGCCGTGAGTTCGAGTACAGGAATAGGAAAGATTAAATCTGCTAAGGCTTTCGAGCATAGAAGTATGTCGAGCACATAGAGCTATAGAGTCGAGCAAAGTTCCTAACATCTTCATCTCGAGCATAGAATAGAGGTGATAAATTTCTAAGTACATTCTAGCATAATGTATAGTCGAGTAAGGTAATCGAGCACGAGTCTAGAGGAATACTGCTCTGTCTTGTATACTGGTTGTACCATGTACTCGAGCAAGGACAGAATATTCCAAGTACATCGGGCAAGAGTTGTACCATGTACTCGTGTAAAGGGGGAGCCAGCTTTTACTTTGGCTGTATGCTCGAGCAAAGGAGGAACATTTAAATTTGAAATTAAATGACAACTGTCGCGTGCTAGACGACAAACCAAGGTACTGTACCACCCAAACGTTAGGTATAAAAGGGGGACCTAGATAGTTTTTCACACATTTCTCTCTGTTAAACCTAAACGAAAGCCTTTTTACTCGTGCTATCTCCCTTTTGCTCACTGTTCTATTACTTGCTTAATTTCACTTCTATTATAGCCATTAGCTCTGTTTCGACTTCGGTAAGACATCGTTGTTCGATAATCGTCACACCGATTTTGAAATTAGGGTTTCTAATTGAACTAATTGACTAACTGTTTACTTGTTCTGACAGGTACACATATTACTACGGAACAGGTTAATCGAAGACGCCATTACTCATCTCTCCTTTCTCATATACAAGTTCTGCATCTTTGTGTACTGACATTCTTTTATTCTTGCAGAACTGATGGCCTTTAAATTTGGAAAGAGGCACAATATGTGCGCTTAGTTAGAGCTTGATGAGGAAAACATGGAGTTAGAAGTCATGATAAATTTTCTAAGAAACTCAAGTTTACGAATGGCGCTGACAGAAAACCCCACTCTACAGGAACCATCTTACAGACTTTTGCAGTCCGCGATCTATGTCAATGATGTGAATGGGTAGAGGATTGAGGCATCTGTGTTAAACAATGATATTGAAATTACAGAGGCTGCCATTCAAGCTGCATTAAACCTCAAGGCAACGTTGAAGCTCAACAATGGTATTCGGTTCCAAGATTACTATGAGTCTTTCAAGAGACCATGGGCTATCAAGGAGGTGTAAAAGAGGGACAATTTAGAAGGGGAGCTTTCCATTACTCTACAGGTTTCTGATTCATCACGTGATTCAGTCTCTATCTCCGCGAAGAGGGATTTGGACTTTACTAAGTAGAGAGCTTGGGACTCTCACTGTAGCCATTCTTTCCCAGCAACCTTTCAATATTTCAAGACTCATCTTTCAAGGGTTAATTTCAAATGCAGAGAAGCCAGTCAATCAAAGATTCATTATGTATCCACGTTTTCTACAGATCTTAATAAACAGAGCTCTACCAGAAATTCAAAGGACAGGGCAGATTTTGAAGTTGCGAGATCCAAATATCTGCAAAAGAATGAAAGATGCTCAGAGTAGATTCATTGAAAATGATGAATGGGATGTGCTTCCATGATTGCTCGTACCAGCACTAGGGGCTATCGACGTACCAAGGACCCAGGGAATAGTGATAATGAAGATAGTGATGGTGCAGATAACAATGACCAACATAATGATGAAGGAGATGGTCCGGAAGGGGGCAATGAAATGTTGATTGGTAATGATGATGTTGCACAAGAGGCGATTGGAGTGAATGTGCGTTTAATTGCTCAACTTACTGCCACCATCCATCAGATAACCCCTCCAGAATCACCACCACCTGAGACTTACCATGATAACACAGATTCTGTGGAGCTGGATCATGCTACTGATGATATCCCCTCTTCACCAGCCACCACTGAACCTGTTTTCTCTGACAATGAGCCCACAGAAAACATTCCTTCACCACCCCTGTCGACCCAACCAATTCAAGACCAACCAGTCACTGAACCTTCTCCACTACCAGATCAAACCCTATCTTTTGAACCACATAAAGTTCCATTTCCTGAAACTGCAGAGTCTCAACCATTTTCAGAACCTGCCCCAAAGCCTACTCTTGAAACCCCACCGTCAAGTCCTAACCTTCATGATGTAGTGCGTGAAAATGCCAAGCTTGAGTTTGAAAACATAATGCTAAAAGAACAGACTGCCATTCTGGCTTTAAGAAACTCAGCTTTGGAGGCTGCTCTAAATGAAGCATTAGTGAAAATTCGAACCCTTGAGGGGCAGTATGAAGTTGAGAAGACCTCAGATGCACCAAAACAGGGGGAGAAACCTGAAGACATAGAGAGCTTAAAAGTAATTGGAGAAATGTATGAGAGTTCAGATGAAGAGACTTTGAAGGAGAATGTGGAGGTTGGTCCATCAGATGCTTTACATATGTTAAATCAAGCATATGATGAGGAAGACTCTGATGTTGAGGGGGAGGATAAAGAAAGGGAAGAAATAGAAGAAGAAAAATTGAAAAGAAAAGCTAAGGGAAAGGGGGTTGCACTTACAGATGATGATTTACACCCCCTGCCCCAGCATACAGTTCAATATGAGGATATACTATTCAAAGAAAATATCGTGGACCCAAATGTAGCTGAAGTTGAATCTGTAAAGACAGCTATAAATTTAATGAATGAAGAGTTGAATAATCTGGAGAGAGAAGAGGAGGAGGAAATTCCTCAGGAAGTGATTGAGGCTTTAATAAATATGAAAGAAAAGGAGGAGGAGGATGAAAGAATGATGAAAGAGGCAGATGAAAGAGGCAGATGATGCCTTTAAAGCCACAATAGAGGCTCTGAAGGCTAGACAAGATGATGATACACAAGAGCCTTTACAAACTGAGCCTATGCACTCTAAACAAGAGCCCATACCATCTGAGCCAGTCATAACTGAGCCTGAAGAGCATGAAATGAATGAACCTGAATTTAGCCTAGGACCAGTCATTCAAGAAAAGGATGAAACTATTGAGGTCTCAGCAAGTACAATGGTTAAATTGATCATTATGAAGGATCTTACACTGATTTTGAATAATCCAGAGAGACATCACCCAGAGATTTTTACAGCGGCAAGAAAGGCACAACAAGATTTTATCAATTTGAATAAAGGAGAACCCAGATTTGAAGAATATGTTGAACCAACTGAGCCAATTATTCAAGTTACTGAAAATTCTGAAGATACACATATAGATAATCTTGTTATTAAAGAATCAGAATCTGTGGATGAAGAGATCATTTTGGAAGGACCAGAGGTTGAAATACATCAGCCCAACTCACCCACTACATCTCAATCCTCTTTGAAACGGAAAGACACATTTGAAAATGAGACACCAAAGTCCAAGAGACAAAAATCAGTGAAGAAGATGTTGTACAAATTAAGGTTGGAAAAGCTTGAAGAAAGGAGAAGAGCTCAATCCACACAAAATGATGAACCAATGATTGAGGCTCTTCACAACCTTGAAGAAGTGGTTGATTTGGATGCTGAAAATGAAGATGAGGAAAGGTTAAAGGAAGCCGAAAAGGAAAATGAAGATAAGGATTATTTGATCAGCCTGGGATATGATCCACTATATCTCTAGAGACTATCAAAGGAAGATTTAGCAAATGAAGCTGAGGGTTGGAGAACAAGGAAAGCCAAAAGAGAACTATTAATGAAGGCTGGTTACAAAAGTGCATTCCTTAACCTTCAACCATTTGAAAAAATTGACAGAATGTACAAGAGAGCTCTGATAGATGAAGTCTCTGATTATGTTAAGAAAGTGTCAAAGAAGAAAGAAGAGAGTGAAAAAATCTTGAAAGAATCTGACAGCAGTAAAAGGAGGACTGAAAAGAAAACAAGAGATGAAACGGAATATGAATCTTTGAAAGCCAAACACAAAGACATCAAATTTCTCTAGCTGTACGGATACAGTTACAACTACTTGATAAGTCTTTCTCCTGAAGAACTGAAAAGAAGAATTCAACAAATTAAAGACTCTCACAAAGATCAAGCAAGTCGAGAAAAATTTGAAAGAGAGTAGGAGTTAAAGATGAGGTTACAAAAAGAAAAAGATGAAGCTGAAAGGAAAAATCAAGAATTAAAGAATTGGTTTGAGGACCTTCAGATGGTAGAAATGTTAAAAACAATTGTGATGGAGAAGGGAATGACAAAAGAACAGTTTCAGAATATGCCTCTTGAACAATTAATGGAAATATATAACAGAGAACATAAACTATACATTGAAACACAAAGAAAACTGCAGGAGGACAGGATAAGAGCCGAAGAAGAAGTGAGGGCTGAAATGATAAGTTCTCTGCACAAGAAGGGAGTAAGAATGTCAAAACTACTGGTGCAAACTGACGAAACAATAAGAAGATGGTATGTTGAAGAGGGGCTCGAAAAGACAAAGACTACTCAGTTAGGGAGCATGAGCAGAACTCAAAGGTCTGAGAGTGTGAGGCTTGTACCACCAAGAAACTTAAATTTGCCCACACATCTCTATTTCGACAAAAGATCAAAGACCTTAAGGGCTGTGACTGAAGATCAGAAAGAACATCTCATCATCTTTAGGGATGAATTGAGAGATTTTACAAAGGAACAACTAACTAGGATGGTTGAACTGACCTTGTATGACAATCAAATCAGAAGTCAGCCATCTGGTCAACAGAAGAATGATCTCTCTAAATTTTTAAAGGAACAGGCAGAAAAGGGATTCCCATTTTTGCAGCAGAAGAAGAGAGTGCTTGGCTTTGAGAGAAGTCATGAAGGAACCAAACTCAGAGGTGCAACAATTTGGAAGAATCACATACATAACATACAATCAGCTTGATAATTCCACTACTCTGAGAAATATGTCTAGAGTTCCCATTGCTGTAATACGACATGATGAAGACCTCAAGTTCATGCATCCACAAGACTTACAAGATCTAATTGATGCAAGATTTCCATGTGAAGCATCCGATTCCTTAGAGCTTGATATGCTAAAACAAAAGGCTGCCTATGTCAAAAGACTGAAAGAAAGGTCTGATGCAAGGAGCAGAGGAAGAAGATAACAGAAAGGAGCCAATGGATGATAGATTTTATTTCTGTTTATCTTTGTATTTTGGTTTAAATTTGTAAAAACGTTAATTTGTAATACCCAGGTGGCAGAATTCCTTATTATTTAATGAAATGACATGTTCTTAAATGATATATACTCTATGTCTGATACATGTGTAACTCTATGCAGGTTTGTTTTGGTGCATCTGAGCTTTTTACAATCTAGGGGGAGATTGTTGAGTCGGATTTTTGATAAGGAAGATTGGAATCTTCTCAACCTCCGCAAAAAATGACTAAGTATGGACTTCGAGCAAGCTTGGGCGATCGAGCATGGTTTTACTACCTCGAGCAAGGTCTTCAGAACCTTAAATGGTTAATTCTTCTAAGTGTTAAGGCTTTGAGCAAGCTACACTTCAACGAGCAAAAGTATTCTTCTATCGAGCATGGATTGCCAATCGAGCAAACAGCTTGATCATACAAGTTTTAACCAAGTGTTATAAGCACAGGATGATCGAGCACATTGGGACAACCATGGATGCAATAAGAAGATGTCACGTGATCAAAGCAAGGACTTCGAGCATAGTTCATTTCCCGAGCAAGATTTACATCCAAGCATGCTAAAGATTGCTGAATAAGTATAACTGAAGACATCAAGAAGAATGAGCTTGCTCGATGGACTAGTTCGAGCAAAGCATGGACAAGTCAAGAAGAACGAATCCTCCTTGAGGAGAATATATTCTCCGAAAGAGAATATATCCTAAGTAAAATATGCTCGAAGACACTCATCGAGCATACCTAGCATAGTGAGTATGCTCGAGCAAGATAGTTACCTTGCTCGAGGACTCAACACTTGTATTATTTTGAGTTTCATTATGTAATGATTAGGAACTTCTCGAAGGAATGTCAGGGTCTATAAATAGGGGTCCTAGGATACCTTTTAGGACACAGATTTCCAGACGGAATACAGGCTGGCACGCACTGAATACGAAAAACATTCCAAAGAATATTCTATTTGTTTTCTCGTACAATCGCCGCCGCCGTCATACACGAAACCCTAGACATTTCTTTCACTGTTGTATTAAATGATATATTAAATGCAGTGAATCTTTTTCTTGAAATCGTTCTTACTAATCATTCATTTACTTTTCGTGTCTGTTATACTTTCACTCTTTCGTGCCCACTTGTTGGATATCCTGATTCCGACGGGATATTCAATTGACCTTTGGGTTAGCAGAGTCGGTGTGTTCTTGTCAACCTTTAGAGGATTCACCCGATTCACGATCCTGACACCATGAGAAGAGAAATTCCATGAGAAGAGAATTTCCATGAGAAGAGAAATTCCGTGAGAAGAGAAATCCCATGAGAAGAGAAATCCCCTGAGAAGAGAAATCCCGTGAGAAGAGAAATTCCATGAGAAGCGAAATTCCATGAGAAGAGAAATTCATTGAGAAGCGAAATTCCATGAGAAGAGAAATTCTTCCATGTGAAATTCCATGACCCCCGTTAGTTGAGGTTTCATTAGCATAGATATACTAGTAACAGATAATTGACATGTGTAATATATTGTACAGTTAGCCGTGCACAGCTAAGGAAGGGCATTACCATTAACGATGAGAGAAACCGACTTCAGGTGAGTTCCTAGCCTCTTTATCTGTTATGTTTTCAAGGCTGTGTGCATACTCCCATGTGATAGTTGTTAATACACTTACCTTAAGTGGTAAGTGTATCATATGTGTATGATATATGTATGACTAAGTATTGAATGTTCTTATGGAATGTTTATACAAATGAATATGTATACTTATGTATATACATGACTAGAAGATATCTATAGTATGCATGTATGATAGAGTGACGAGACAAGTATGGTTATTCGAGACAGAAGAGAAATATCTGAGATAGAAGGGACCATACCCTAATAATTTCTGAGACAGAAGGGACCAAACCCTAATAATATATGAGACAGAAGGGACCAGACCCTAATAATATCTGAGACAGAAGGGATCAGACCCTTATAATATCTATGATGTTAGGGACCAGACCCTTATAATATCTGTGATGTTAGGGACCAGACCCTTATAATATCTATGATGTTAGGGACCAGACCCTTCCAATATCTGTGATGTCTAAGATAGAATAGTTTATGGTATACCATAGGGAGTTATGAAAGAAAGTATGAGAGATCGAATGAATGTCTGTATGTATGTACGTATGAAAGAAATGATAGTAAGTAAAGTATGAATACGTGTCTTCAGACACGTATGGGTAAGAGTGCGAATGTAGTGTATGCTGAATGATTAACTAGAACTCACTCAGCGTAGCTGACTTTTAGTATGCACGCAGGTAAATAGGTTGAGGCAGCTGGCTTGAGGAGGGACACATGGCAGGGACTGGAGAGACTGGCATCTTGGAATGGAAGTGTTATGAATTGTGATGTCACGTTAAGACAACTCAACTTTTTTTTAAGACAAGTTTTGCTATTTTTGTAATATGATGGTGAATGTTTAATTATTCCGCGAAATTTTTAATTAACTCTAATTTTAGAACTGTGTTTATGAGTAAATCCAATGCCAAAGTAGGGTTACCGGGAACGGGGCCTAACAGTTCAAGCATGAGGTAAGACAGAAGGTGGGGGATAAATGGTTCGGTAACAGGTTGTATGAATGAGGGTGTTGTGTCGTGCATGTATAGTTATGAGACAAAAGTTGATGAGTTGGCCAAACTTAACATCATTTGGAACATTTTGACATCGCGGTAGCGGAGTGCGGAAATTGTCTTTTATACAAAGAGTGGGTTCTCGTGCAAACATCTTAGTTGAGTTGGGTTTGAGTTTCCAAGAGTTAGGGTGGGTTTGAATTTACTTCGGTATAGTTTTGAGGTTTGAATGTATTGTTGTGGTCGGTAATGAATCTTGGTTTATCATGGTCGAGATTGCGAGGGTCAATTTCTTGATACTTTGGGTTGTCGTTTTGTGGGTTGAGTTTTGAGGGTAACGTCGAGGAGAATGAGAAGGCATGCTATGAAGCGTGAAGAATTTACGCGACACGGAACATAAATATGAAATTCGTATCAAAATCAAAAGAAACGTTATATGAGAGATTCCTAAAGTCGAAATCCTTCTATAAATATGTAAATAAATAAATAAGTACAATCGAATGAAACCAAATTTGAAATCGAAATCGAAGTTCTCATGAGTCAGTACTGATCTCGTAAATTTTTGAATAAAAATATATCAAATTTTGAAATAAAAACACGGAATTAATACAAACCTAATATGAGTAATGAAATCAAATTGAAAATAGAGTGTTTATGTACCACCATAACTTTTCGAATTTTCAATTAAAACTATAATAAACGAATTACATAAAGAAAACGAATTGAAAATCGACATTTCATGCATCACCATGACTTTTCGAAATCTCAAATTAAAACACACGAGAAAACGAGTATTGAAAATCGACTATTCATGTATTACCATGACTTTTCGAATTCTCAATTAAAACTATAATAAACGAATTAGATAAAGAAAACGAATTGAAAATCGACAATTCATGCATCACAATGACTTTTCGAATTCTCAAATTAAAATACACAAGAAAACGAGTATTGAAAAATCGACTATTCATGTATCACCTTGTCTCTTCGAATTCTCAATTTAAAACACACGAGAAAATGAGTATTGAAAAATCGACTATTCATGTATCACCATGACTTTTCGTATTTTTAATTCAAAGTATAAGAAATAGTGAATACATACAAATAAAGAAAACGAATTGAAACTCAACTATTCACATATCCCAATGACTTGTCAAAACCATAATATAAAAGATTGAGTATTCGGGATCATATGTTGTATGAATCATTATAATTTGTATGTGCCAAAAAAAATAATGTGTAATCAAATCGAACCAAAAGTTTGGTATTCGTGTATCACTACGACTTGACAGACTTTCGTATAATTCAAAATGCGTAATCAAATCGACCCAAAAGCTGGTTATTCGTGTATCACCACGACTTGTCGAACTTTTAGTTAAAACACATTGTAAAGCATTAAGGGTTGGAGTCACACGTCGCATGAACCAACATGACTTGTGTGACATCCTAAGGAGTGCAACCATATCCTTATAACAAAGAGAACATGATCACGGTTGAAAACATAAAGTTGTGATTCGTATGGCATTTGGTGTGGTACGTTTTGGCCTAATAAGTTTCATGCCCTTCCCGAACTTTCCAGGTAAGCAACCAGGTCCGACGTCTGACTGGATATACTTATCCTTAGGTTTTAATAACCTTACTACATACCCACCACGTAGAACCATCTTTATGAGGAAAAATATCGGAAAACCGAATTTGAAAATTACTTGAAATTGCTTTTGAGAAAACTTGTTTTAGGCTTAAGCCTTGGACTTGTTGTGTGTACTTGTGTTCATGAGGCATTAATGAAATCAACAGTACAGTAATACAGTAATAGTAAGTGCGTTTAAACAATCAAGTAGAGGCTCACATAATTCTATCATGCAACCTAGACATTTAAATAAGCTATAGCTAACTAGAATACTAAGTCTAATGTCCTATCTTATAGCCACGGCTCTAATATCAGTCTGTAAAACCCCGGCTAAAGCGGAAACGCCTGAGTGTGACGTACAGATTGCTCTAACACACATGATACTATTAGGTGACCATATAACATTATTTCATTTAAATCATCATGTAACACAAGTTTATCAAATAATACAAGTTGAAAAAATAAATAAATAAATGATAAGTTGTTCTTTGAATATCCTACAGGCATGCTAGGTGTCTTCTAAATTTTCATCCTCGTATCTTTACACCTGTAACATATGTATAAAATAAAGTCAGCTATAAACATAGCTGGTGAGATTTCCACAGTTTGATATAATACGTAAAAATCATACAATTCATGGACAAGTGATAAACGCGCAAGTAAAGTCCTTTCCAGTTGGTATCAACCAACGCACTCGGGTAATCGCACAAGTAAGGTCCTTTCCAGTTGGTAACAACCAACGTACTCGGATAACGAGGCCTTTTTCCACTCGATACAAATGGACCTGAGTGCAAAGGGGGGCGTATGATCATACTTATTGAGGCTACCATGTGCAAGTAAATTCGAGCAAGTAATCAAGTAACACACAAGTCCATATAGTGAATTGTAGTTTGTAATCGAAATCGTAATACTTGAATTTGTAATAGATAGATATGCTACCCCAAAATATGAAAACGTTTAAAAAGGGGTTGTGAGAAACTCACCTTGATATTGGAGATCAACTTGAAATAAAAAGCGAAAGCATGTTTAACGAAATCGAAGCAACCGAACTTCACGAACTATAATTGAAAACAAAAACAAAATCTAACTAGCCGGATTGTAAAAGTTAAATATTTTGGTCTTAGGAGTTAAGTACTATTTTATAATATTTTAACAACATTTTATAGCATTTTATGTTTTATATATATATATATATATATATATATATATATATATATATATATGTAAGCCTTAACAGAATTTGGAACAAACTATATTATTTTAATATTATAACTTTAATAATCTAATATAGTATGGGAAAAACAAGGCAAGGGGTTCATCAAAAATTTTATATTGAAAATCATCACTTTAATGTGTT
>NW_027501590.1:0-27996 GCF_021521415.1 Bidens hawaiensis | reverse complement strand
ATAAACTTATATCATTATAAATCAATTAGAAAACTAATACAGAGACCCTTTTCTCCGTTGATAAACGCTATACCAATCTTATGAACATGAGACAGTGGGTGAGATTAGAGCGAGTCCATATGTTGAATGTGAATATTGAAATCCCAGTTAATTTGATTGCTTGTTATGATTTATGTAAAACTAGCATTTCGACCCCCGCAACGAAACCATAGCCCAAGCTCAGACTTTGGTGAGAGTCAAATCATAGTCGATCATATCTTCTCGATTTTTATCATCATGGCTTTATAAAATGACAAAAGTACGTAATACAAAGTTTTCATTCTTATATTGCTTGCACAATGTTTCTTTTTAGCTCTCAAGTAATTGAGACCGTAGCAAAGCATAAGTAAAGAAAAGGAAACCTGTTGCACTCGACTTTTAAAAAACTATATATATAACCAAAAAACAAATAAAAGAAAAAGTACATACCCAAAGCATAAGAAACTCGAGATGTAAACTAAAATTCATAACGGTCAGATGTCCGCTACGGTTGCAACATAAGTTGCGACATCCAGTAGCGGATCATCATCATATCTATACTGAATATTCAACCAACAAAATAACGTAAACTAAACAAAGAAAGTACAAACAAAACACATTCCGTTTTGAACATAAGGCTCAGGCGGGTTTATGGTTGCCACAACAAATACCAAAGCATCATAGCCACAAATCGATCTCAATAGGTGGAATCACAATAGGCTCATGTTCACATTATGGCTACAACATAAGTTGCCACGCCAAAAGGCGAAGCATCATCATAGCCATAAACCGATCTCGACAACAATTTTATTTCAGCTAAAAGAACCAATTCAATGTCATCATGACAGCCATGAGGTGGAATCACAATAGCCTCAAGTCCGTATTATGGCAGAAACATAAAGGCTTAGCATCTTCATAACCATAAACAATTGTCCTCAAATTTGTTTTCACATGGTGTTCCTTTCATATCTCAACTAAAGTCAAATTGACAACCAAATTGCTCCGCCAACATAAGGATCAAAACGATTTTGTTTCAATCAATGGAACCAATTCGATATCATCGTGACAACGATCATGCTATGAATCTGTCAACAAAATAGGACCCAACTTAGAGGGTACGATAACCATTGCATAAAATACAAACAATCAATGCGTGGTTTATTTGTCAAAACAGATGGAGTTGTGTGCGTGCGCGCACACGCACGTGCACATACATAGACATATACATACATATCTTTTGCTTATTTGAAACTTAAAAATAATTGGTTGTTGATATATAATTTAAAATGCTATAACTTTACACCGGTTATCTAATTTGCAAAAATCAACCTTTTGATACACTCAAAAAAATAATATTCAACCGATGTTTTGTTAGAAAGAAAAAAAAAGCAAACAATAATGAAAACAACTATAAAAAAAAAAGAAATATGCAACTTATACCTCTTTGATTTCCGAGGAAGTTTCTTTGAGCATCAACCTTTCCAACTGAAATTCCCTCGTGAATCCAATCTTTATTGAATACAATCTAGAAAACAAATATGAGATTACAAATTTAGATAATTAAATAATCAGAAACAAAAGCCAAGATAGTTACCATTGAGGCAACAAATGTGGCCATTTCCTGATGATGAAGGTTGTTGAAGAAGAATACTATATGAATCTAATCATCAATGTGCGCACTTAGATTAATCCGACCAACATAGACTTTAATGTAAAATGCATTTAAATAATATGATCTTAGCAAATAAATCTATCAGACCCCGGCGTCACAAAATACCACAGTTATCACACCACTGCCACCTAATAGAACCCAATAATAGTAGGTGGGCGTCGATTGAAGATGGCAGTCATGTTGTTTAAATTAACAATAGCACATCCCAACGATATCAAATGAAGATATGGGCATTGCAGGGGGGTTTAGTTATGTGGTTAAGTACGTAAGGAGAAACATCTAAGCCTTCAAGCATTTCATCAAATGCACTAAAGCAATAAGCACAACGCAAACACTAATGTGACATTTGTAAACATAAACAAAAAGAAGACCAAAATACAGGGGAATCAACATATAGAGAAGAAAATATACGTTTTCCAAGGTGAAAGTGGAAATCGACAACACAACCACAGAGAAAAGGCGAAGGTCCACCGACAAACATTCGGACACCACCGTCTTATAAGTTATATCCAAAAACTACCGTTCAAACCAAAAGACGCGGTGTAACATCACCGTCTTACCGCCGCCAAGGAGATGGTGATCAGGATGCGTTTCTGTGTGGAATCGACATAGACACAGTGAGAGAGAAACCATGCATATATTATGAGAAAAAATTACCACCCTTCAAGTATTATGCAGGTGTCATCACTCATCAGTGCTTCAAGAATCTTGTAGTGGGGTTGGAAGACGGTCCAATGACAACCAAAGAAATCAGGGTATAGGTTTTGCTTCATAGTCTACAAACCCAACAGCTTAAGAAAGTTCAAAATTAATATATACTATAATGGGTGAAGTAAACGATGTTAAAGGGTACTGCCATTAAACTCAACTACTTTTAATATATATAAATTCATCACTTGACTGCTTGACGTTTTTATATTATTTTTGCATACCCAAATTATTTCATTTCACCTAAGTTCATTTCTTTTCCTTATATGGAAGTTTATTCCATAACACTAGGAAGCTATAGGACTAACCGAATCATATGCATTTTTTATTTTTCATTTATATTAGTATGCGAATATTGTTTCTAAACAATTTTTAGTATAACATGAAGCCAGTAAAAATATATACATCAATTTGTAACTTCTTTTTGTGTCGGGTGGATTACAAAAGTTTTTTTTAATTAAGACTTTTAAACCATTTTGACTAGAAATCATAAATGATTTATAATTGCTGGTTTAACCCATAATAGTTGTTCATAAGTTAAGAAATGAATGCTAGTTAAAAGGTTTAAAGTGTGAAACCATTTAAAATACCGTAAGTCATTAGTTATATTAAAATTGACCCATATCATGTGGACTTATTGGGTCTAAGCCCTTAGGGGATTAGATTCGTGTCTTTTCATTGGCGTCATTCGTGCTTGTGTTAGAATTGTGATAGTTTTTTGTTGGTTCGAACGATATGAGTCACTCTCTCGAAGGGCCGACGGAAACTCCGGCAACTGTTAGACGTACTTTTGATGTCGGAGTACCTGGAGGCCCAACTCCGGGTGACTTAGGACGCGTTACGGCAGAAACTCGCCGGGCCCGCACGGAATTAGGTCTGGAAGACGGATCTGTTAATTTCGAGCTGGCGAGATCTCACCGTCGTAACTCCATAGCTGGAGGAATTCAATTCCCCGAGGATTGGTTATGCATTCAGCAAGAAAATGCCATAGCTGAGTACGAGCGTGTAACGATTCCGACGAAACCAGGTATACCCTAACCGGTAGACGTTAGTTACGTCATATGTAATGTCGGGTACATGAGTTACCATGGTAATTATACGAGAATACATGGTTCATTGTATTGATTGTACGTGAATATATAATTCACCGTATTGAATATGCGATCAAACGATCGATAGTTATTGAAACCCGAATGAATCGAGGGTTCAATTATAGACGAGATATATGATATTTAGTGATGTTACGAAGTATTAAAGCTTCGGGATAAGTGGATTAAAGCGCAGAAAAAGGATTTCGATTTAATGGTACGTCGGTACGTTAAACGAAACCTTTATTACCAAACCGAGCAAGAGACGATCGATCAAGCCGAAAAAGATGCACAATTATTAATACTATGATGTTTTAAGTTAATAAATGTCATGGTTTAAGTTTTTAAATCGGTTTTATATAAATTTTATTTTTAAGCCGAAAAACGACCGTTTTAGCCTCGTTTTAAGCCGAATTAAACGTTTAACCGAAAAACGAACTGAACCAGATTATCCAAAACATTATCCGGATTACGAGTATCCGAATATGTGGCCACAAATGAAGATGTGGGTCCCCACCCCACCCTCCAAAGGTCCGATCGGACCACCTCTCCCCACACTTCATTTCATTTTCTTTTTTTACAAACATAATCCAACAAACCACCAATTCTCTCAAGTTCTTGAACCAAAACCCGAGACCCTAGCAAGAAAAACCAAGGTAAAGATCGTGTATGTACGTGTTTATGTTCGTTTCTTGAGTTTTCTTTCAAGAAAATGAGGTTTCCAAGTGAAAAAGGGTGAAAACCCGAGATGGAACCGATTCTTGCACGATCAAGTGATGTATACGGGTTATACAAGGGATCTTGGTCCAAGAAAGGAGTTAAACGAATCAAAAACGAATTTTTACGGTTAAATCTTTGTTTTAGTATCATAACCGTAACCATGAAAGAAATGGCTTGATCGTGAGTGTAACTTGCTTGGTATTGTGGTATGTTGTTTGTAGGTTCTGTATTTCGTGGTAAATAAGGCGGAAAGACGAGTTTGTAGCTTGTAGTGGCGGAAAACGAAAGGTATATTCGGTTTATGTCAGTGTATGTGTTTTTGGACAGATTTTTGGTCGTTTAGAGTTAGGTCATGAAATTTTACAGGGATGTTCTACACATGAAAATAAGAGTTCTGTGAATTTTTGGTAATTTTTAGACAAAGGATGAATATTTGGTGAATTTAATGCTCGGTTTTGGCCAAAAATAGTGAAAAATAGTTAAATATCATGAAAAATTCTTGAAAATTGCAGATAAGCTTTTCATATCATGTATAAGTCACACACAAAATTTGAGATCCGTTGGAGAAGTCTAAGTAGGCTTTTCGGTTAAACGAGTTCTAGGGATTTCTAGCTCGGTTTTAGTAAAAAGGGCATGTAAAAGAATATTTTGGTTCTGGAAAAATTACAGGGGACTATGTGGATGGCAGGGGATATCCAGGAAAAATTTGGGATTTTTCTAAGATCGTTTGGTATTTACGACATATTTAGTGTTTAAATGGTGTTTAAAAATAGATAAATAAATTTTATAGAAATTAATTCTAGAAATATTTTTATAAATTTCCCCACGGTCAAAATGTTATTTGTACAAAATTTCAAGATCAGAGGTTAAACGGATAATTATTTGTGCTAATTATCAAACTTTTAAAGTTAAAACGCGTAAACCGGTGAAGTTCGCTTAAGCGAGCTAACTGGTGTATAAAAACCCTAAAAATGGACTATTTTCATATAATTGAGTAAAACAAGTAAAAATGAATCATCCGAAAATAATTCGGATGATTTGGGTATTTTTAACCGATTTAACAGTTTCCGGTACGCCAAAGACGGAAACGGGTCCCGCGGTCAATCGGGGCGTCTAAACCGAGTACTAATTTCACCACTTTAATTAAATTATCAGTCAACAACTATTTTCGGGTCGTGTGTGACCAAACTCATTTTGAAACATAAAATTGGATAACCGTGCTAGGCACGCAAAACGGGGAAAACAAGCTATTAGAAGATTTGACTGTTGAACTCTAAACGACATCACAATCTGAGTCCGGAAAAGTGTTTCTGGGTTAACCTTGCCCCCAGAACGGGTACAGTGCTGGGTTAACAGTGTCCCCAGATGTACCGGTTAACCTGGTTAAAGTTATATTAATAATGAGTGTATAGTAACGATCGTAGGGATCATATTACAGATTGGACGTGTTGACTGATAATGATTGTTGCTACCTGCTTGCATGTGCTAAGGTGAGTTTCACGAGCCCCTTTTTCTGAATTGTTTTCAAATATTTTCCCGGGGCGGAAAGCATGTTACTATTGAAATGTTTAAATACATACTGAACGCATGGATTTGCGTGTATTTATAAATATTTGATTGTACGGGAATCGTACGGAGTGAGTACAGTACTGGGTTAACAGTGTCCCCAAGGGTTCCTAAAAGTGTTTCTGGGTTAACATTGTCCCCGGAGTGAGTACAGTACTGGGTTAACAGTGTCCCCAGATAGTATTATATTATGATATGGATTTATCATGGTTTACTAAAATTGTGAAACTCACCAACTATTCGTAGTTGACCCGTTTTCTCACATGCTTTTCAGGTACAATTAAGATGAAGTGATTGCTTACGTGCTAAGTGCTTGATGTGTGTAAGATTTGCGTGCAGGATGTTCGGATACATTATAACAAATAGAATTGTGTATCGTATTGTATGATGCGTGTATCACCTAGACGGTAATGAAATACAAGATAATGTAATTTGAAGTATATTAATGCATTTAGTTTTCTTTATAAACAATGTGGTTGATATCAGAGGTGTCTGTCGCATCCCGTTTACGTTTCCGCTGCGGTTGCGGGGTGTTACAGAAGTTGGTATCAGAGCCATTGGTTATAAAAGAATTAGGATGTCTTTAAAAGATACCTAAAATATAACCAGTAGCTCAAGTATAATAGGATCTGAATATCAACTAATAATATATAGTGACGAGAGCTGGATGAACTTGGATGGACAAGTGAGTTATTATGGTCCGGAACATAATAACAGACTTGTCCGTACGAGGGAATTCAGGGGAAGTCACGGGGTACATTAATAGGTAAAAATGGCAACATATGTGTAAAGTATATAATATTATTTATACGTGCTAATGTGTATATATATATATGTAAGTATCTTGTGGGTACATGTATTGAGAAATGGGACCCTGATAAGGAACCGGGGGATAAAATAATAAAAGTACCGAGGATGCTGAAATTTCTGGAGCATCGGTTGATAATGAGTCTGACTTATTGGGCCATAGTTATGATAGTACCAAGTTAGATATCCCGTTTGACATTAACCAGAAATATCTAGTAACCGTCCCTCCCAACCGAAATTGATAAATCCCTTACCCTACCAATACCGGTACCGTATATTCTAAAACCCCATATGTTCACCTGAACCGTCGACCCTCACGTACGAACGGACCTGTACCTGAACCCGTTCTTATTCCATTAAGGTAAATAATTAAAAAAAAAAAATTGATAATAAATGAGCAGATAAAAATAATATATAGAAATATATATATATGTATTGCTCACTCACAAACATATGAGACAGACCAACTTCAGATCGAGAATTACCGATTTTAGCAAACCTAGAACGCCTGAGGACATTGACTGAGCAAGTGTAGAGTTTCCCATGATAGTAATTAATAATATTTGAAGGGAACCCATGTTGCACGATTACCTTGAACCTTGCAGCTCCCTATGCTACCCTTACATCCGTTAGATGCCTATACCCATGAATACCCGAATAGAATGATTACCCATACACAAAGAGGTGTTGGAATCCTTATAGCATAGTTGGTTGTTCGTTTGTAGATGGTATACAGTGTATGCCGGATATACAAATAGACACGGATATTATAACTCCGTGGTACGTAATCGTTTGGTGCTCACGGTGAGCAAGTATCGGTTATGCTGACATGCATAAGGATATTGAAATCTTGAATATTAAACATTGATTTTTGTTTAGAAAGATCTATATGTCAGATGGTGACAAGGGTTATGAACCATATTTAGACGTTAACCGACGTCAGGTTAAGTCCATATGTTATTATATTTGTGGGACATATATACTAGATGCCGGTATGTGTAATATATATGATAATATTTGGTGTGTATGCGTACCTGTTGTTATGATTGAGCTGGTAACGAGTTATATGGTGAGATTAGTATTGATTACTGCGTACGGGATGAGTACGGCAGAATGACATAAACAGAGTAACTCCAATGATGGAGATTGATATGATTCAGTTGATTGCTCAAAGATAGCAGATGATGATACCGAATGTCGTATCACAGATCACTGCTAGTGTTGATGCGAATGTGATCGCAGAATTATAGATCGAGCAATCACATGATTATGAATATTTCAACTCTTAATGTTATTACTAAGAGTGATAATGTTCCACCGAATACTATTATGACTGCAAGTATTAGTTATAAACTAAACATGAATAGTAGTCGTAATGAATTAGATCCGGTATGAGGGATATGTCTGTTGGTGGTATTGAGGAAATTATTAATAGTACTGATGGTAAAGGGAGGAATAGATTAGCGAGTGGATAGAAAAGATCGAAATGGTTAAGGATATTGGTAAGAGTCTAGAACATTGTGTAGTGAAATACGCTACAGATATGTTGGTAGATGATGTTGTATCGTGATGGAACACGATGGTACAAAATTATAGTTAGAAAATTATTACTCAGATGATATGGTCAGAATTTAAAATTCTTGTGCTAGAGCACTTTTATTCGAATAATTAAACTCAGAGATTGGAAACTGAGCTATGAAAGATAGAAATGTTGTGTGCTGATCACTTAGAACACGCTAATCGTTTGAAGGAATTGTCATGTCTGGTAACATGGCTAGTTACTCCTGAAACTAAGCGAAGTGAGCGCAATATTGGGGATTAACTCCATCGATAAGGAGTATAGTCAATCCTGTAAAATATACAACCTTTGGAAGGGGTGTGTCGCGAGCCAGCATTGATATATTTTACTCTATGGGAAGCGGACTGGAAGGACGTTAGGTGAGACGTCGAGTGTTAAAGAAGAGAAATGATAAAGGTATAGTGCAAGATAGACTTGTGAATAAGTAGGCATGTCCTACAACCCATAATTATATTAAGACTAGTTCTGGTGTGAAAACATGAACCGCATGAAGGGTCCTTCCCTAAATGTGGAAAATATGGTTATCGGTAGGAAGAAGAATGTCGAGTGATAGTAGGCCACAGGTGTGGTAAAGATGGACGTAATGCCCCAATTGTAGAACCAATTGAAGCCATGTGAGCCGGCAACCCCAACCCATTCGTGTACAACCACTCCGAACCCAACAACTTCAATAACAATCCATCCAAAGAAACCAAATTATGCCAAACAGTTGTACTTGCTATGAATGTGGCAGTACAGAACGTTTCAAGAGAAATTGCCCAAAGTTGAACCAAGGTGTCGTTGGAAGACGAACCTCATGACAAGCATCAACCTCTGATCAAGCAAGGAGCCGTGCTTTCGTGAGTAATTTGAATAAAGCACGTCAAGATCCAAAGGTGGTGTTAAGTATGTGGTAGTTTTAAATCAATAGACTTTGGTGATAATTTTTACGGTCGTCGATAGTAGTTAATTCCTGTTAATCTCCTACCCTTTGGAAAGATACCGATTAGTGAAACTATAGAACCCTATACTGTAGAATCGCTAACGGTAAATCCCTAATGGTTAACTAAATTGTACGGAATTGTCCTATTATTCTGAACGATTAACCTTTCCTTATTGACCTACGACCAGTAAAGCAAAGAAGTTTTGACGTAATAGTTAGCATGGATTGGCTAACTCAACATGAAGCTTAAATCAAATATGAAAAGAAAATGATTAGAAGATCTCCTTCGGACGATGAAGCGATTTGATACAGAGAAAAGTGTACAGTATTATGTTACCACTCTAATCTCATCTTGAGATGTTATAATATTTACGACAAGAAGACGTGGTGTATTTAACAAACGCGATTGCCAAAGTATTTAAATGAAAACATTTAGAAGATATCTCGATGGTACGCGAATTTCCACAAGTTTTCCCAGAAGAACTTCCTGGATTACCGCCAACCCGACAGGTCGAATTTAGAATCGATTTAATACCTCAAGCTGGGCCTGTTGCTAAGGCACCCTACCGACTTGCACCGTCCGAGATGCAAGAATTATCCAATCAGTTGCAAGAATTATTGGATAAGGTGTTATACGACCTAGTTAGTCACCATGGGGTGCCCCAGTGTTATTTGGGAAATGAAGGACTGAAGTGTTAGGATATGTATTGGTTAGAGAGAATTGCATAAAGTGACGATCAAGAATAGGTATTCACTTCTTCGAAGTGAATGATCTGTTTAACCAACTGCAAGGGGCGATTTATTTTAGAAAAATTGATCTTAGATATAGTTATCACCAAATGAAAAATCCAAGAGGAGGACGTTGCAACAACAGCGTTCGGACTCGTTACGGCCATTATGAATTCTTAGTTATGCCTCTCGGGCTAACAAACGCGCCGTCAGTGGTCCTGGACCTCATGAACCGAGTCTATAAACTTTATTTTGACAAATTTACCATAACATTCATTGATGATATTTGGATATATTTGCAACGTAAGGAAGAGCACGAACGACGTTTACGGAAAATGGTGGAAGTGTTAAAGCAAGAGGAGTTATCCGCGAAGTTTTCGAAATGTGACTTTGAATACAGAAAGCATAACCCCTTGGTCATGTTGTAAAGCAACAAGGATTTCACATAGATCCAAATAAGATAGAAACCATTAAAATTGTGCCAAGCGCCGATTTTAAGTCTCCCTGATGGAGACGATGGTTTTGTCGCATATTGTGACGCATCGCGTAAAGGGTTAGGATGCGTGTTGACGCAGTATAATAAGGTTATAGCCAATGCTTCCTGACAGTTAAAAGTACACGAGAAAAATTACACTACTCACGACTTAGAACTGGGAGCGGTTATCTTCGCACTTAAAATGTGGAGACATTATCTCTACGATATGAAGTGCACCATCTTCACCGATCATAAAAGTTGCAGCACATATTCGATCAGAAAGAACTGAATATGAGGCAACGAAGATGGGACGAGTTGTTAAGCGATTATGACTGTGACATCCGTTATCATTCCGGCAAGGCTAACGTCGTAGCCGATGCCTTGAGTAGGAAAGATCGGGTTAAGCCATTGCGAGTGCGAGCGCTAGGGATGACAGTCCAGTCGAACCTTTCGGACCTGATTCGAGTCGCTCAACGTGAGGCGTTGAAAGAGGAACAATTGGAAAAGAAGGAACTTTACGGCAATGAGAAGAATTTCGAATAACGCGTGGACGAAATTCTCTACTTCAAAAATTGGGTTTGGATCCCGACCCTCCATGACCTTCGTGAATTAATCATGGATGAAGCGCATAGATCGAAATATTCCATACATCCGGGACCGGATTTGACTATTGATGATACGGATATCTGAAAGGATTTTTATTAATGGTCGAGTTTGGAGAAAGATATGGTTACGTGTGTTGGTGAATATTGAGTTATGCAAGAGATAAGGCTGCACACCGAAAACCCTAGGGAACGCCACAACGACAGAAAATTCGCCAATGATAGTGGGAATAAATTACAATGAATTCTTGCCCAAATTCCTGATGGTGAAATGGTATCTCGTCGTGGAGTGCCATTTTCAATTATCTCAAATCAAAATAGTCATCCTACTTCCATTATTGGAAGGCGGGGAAGGAAGCATCGAGAGCTTGAAGCTTTTTATGGGTGAAGTAATTATCACCAATTTGTTAAATTGAAAATGGGCGTCAATCAAGCCATAAGATTTGAATTGATTCGAGAAACAACCAATCGGATTTATAATATTTAAGACAAGTTGAAAGCAGCGCGTGATTGGCAAAGGGTTTATGCCAACGTTCAAAGGAAACCATTGTCCCTGAATAGAGGTGACAAGGCATTTTAAGGCATCACCTTAGAGAGAGGTGATATGAGGTTTGGCAAAACCGAAAATAGCTTCTTAATAAATTGGACCCCATGAGAACTATCTCCATGGTTGGTCATTTAGTTTATCGATTAATGTACTCTAGGGGCTAAGTACTATACAGGATATTTTGCCATGTATACGGATTGAAAAGTGCCTAAGCGATGAGGCAACGAAAGTACTAGTAATAGAGGTACTCATAGAAGACATGCTTGATATCATAACTAATTCCGTAGAGATAGTAGACGGGAAAAACTAAACAGTTTGGACATACCAAGCTTTATTAATTAAGATTAAGTGGAATTCACAGCGAGGACCAGATTATACTTGGTAACGCGAGGGTGAATTCTGAAGGAAAAACCCCCCACCTTTCTCTCGAAAGGAGATAGAGGGCGTGTAAAATTTCGAGGACGAAATTTCTTAACGGGGGGAGAATGTAACGATTCCGACGAAACCAGGTATACCCTAACCGGTAGACGTTAGTTACGTCATATGTAATGTCGGGTACATGAGTTACCATGGTAATTATACGAGAATACATGGTTCATTGTATTGATTGTACGTGAATATATAATTCACCGTATTGAATATGCGATCAAACGATCGATAGTTATTGAAACCCGAATGAATCGAGGGTTCAATTATAGACGAGATATATGATATTTAGTGATGTTACGAAATATTAAAGCTTCGGGATAAGTGGATTAAAGCGCAGAAAAAGGATTTCGATTTAATGGTACGTCGGTACGTTAAACGAAACCTTTATTACCAAACCGAGCAAGAGACGATCGATCAAGCCGAAAAAGATGCACAATTATTAATACTATGATGTTTTAAGTTAATAAATGTCATGGTTTAAGTTTTTAAATCGGTTTTATATAAATTTTATTTTTAAGCCGAAAAACGACCGTTTTAGCCTCGTTTTAAGCCGAATTAAACGTTTAACCGAAAAACGAACTGAACCAGATTATCCAAAACATTATCCGGATTACGAGTATCCGAATATGTGGCCACAAATGAAGATGTGGGTCCCCACCCCACCCTCCAAAGGTCCGATCGGACCACCTCTCCCCACACTTCATTTCATTTTTTTTTTTTACAAACATAATCCAACAAACCACCAATTCTCTCAAGTTCTTGAACCAAAACCCGAGACCCTAGCAAGAAAAACCAAGGTAAAGATCGTGTATGTACGTGTTTATGTTCGTTTCTTGAGTTTTCTTTCAAGAAAATGAGGTTTCCAAGTGAAAAAGGGTGAAAACCCGAGATGGAACCGATTCTTGCACGATCAAGTGATGTATACGGGTTATACAAGGGATCTTGGTCCAAGAAAGGAGTTAAACGAATCAAAAACGAATTTTTACGGTTAAATCTTTGTTTTAGTATCATAACCGTAACCATGAAAGAAATGGCTTGATCGTGAGTGTAACTTGCTTGGTATTGTGGTATGTTGTTTGTAGGTTCTGTATTTAGTGGTAAATAAGGCGGAAAGACGAGTTTGTAGCTTGTAGTGGCAGAAAACGAAAGGTATATTCGGTTTATGTCGGTGTATGTGTTTTTGGACAGATTGTTGGTCGTTTAGAGTTAGGTCATGAAATTTTACAGGGATTTTCTACACATGAAAATAAGAGTTCTGTGAATATTTGGTAATTTTTGGACAAAGGATGAATATTTGCTGAATTTAATGCTCGGTTTTGGCCAAAAATGGTGAAAAATAGTTAAATATCATGAAAAATTTTGGAAAATTGCAGATAAGCTTTTCATATCATGTATAAGTCACACACAAAATTTGAGCTCCGTTGGAGAAGTCTAAGTAGGCTTTTCGGTTAAACGAGTTCTAGGGATTTCTAGCTCGGTTTTAGTAAAAAGGGCATGTAAATGAGTATTTTGGTTCTGGAAAAATTACAGGGGACTATGTGGATGGCAGGGGACATCCAGGAAAAATTTGGGATTTTTCTAATATCGTTTGGTATTTACGACATATTTAGTGTTTAAATGGTGTTTAAAAATAGATAAATAAATTTTATAGAAATTAATTCTAGAAATATTTTTATAAATTTCCCCACGGTCAAAATGTTATTTGTACAAAATTTCAAGATCCGAGGTTAAACGGATAATTATTTGTGCTAATTATCAAACTTTTAAAGTTAAAACGCGTAAACCGGTGAAGTTCGCTTAAGCGAGCTGACTGGTGTATAAAAACCCTAAAAATGGACTATTTTCATATAATTGAGTTAAACAAGTAAAAATGAATCATCCGAAAATAATTCGGATGATTTGGGTATTTTTAACCGATTTAACAGTTTCCGGTACGCCAAAGACGGAAACGGGTCCCGCGGTCAATCGGGGCGTCTAAACCGAGTACTAATTTCACCACTTTAATTAAATTATCAGTCAACAACTATTTTTGGGTCGTGTGTGACCAAACTCATTTTGAAACATAAAATTGGATAACCGTGCTAGGCACGCAAAACGGGGAAAACAAGCTATTAGAAGATTTGACTGTTGAACTCTAAACGACATCACAATCTGAGTCCGGAAAAGTGTTTCTGGGTTAACCTTGCCCCCAGAACGGGTACAGTGCTGGGTTAACAGTGTCCCCAGATGTACCGGTTAACCTGGTTAAAGTTATATTAATAATGAGTGTATAGTAACGATCGTTGGGATCATATTACAGATTGGACGTGTTAACTGATAATGATTGTTGCTACCTGCTTGCATGTGCTAAGGTGAGTTTCACGAGCCCCTTTTTCTGAATTGTTTTCAAATATTTTCCCGGGGCGGAAAGCATGTTACTATTGAAATGTTTAAATACATACTGAACGCATGGATTTGCGTGTATTTATAAATATTTGATTGTACGGGAATCGTACGGAGTGAGTACAGTACTGGGTTAACAGTGTCCCCAGGGGTTCCTAAAAGTGTTTCTGGGTTAACATTGTCCCCGGAGTGAGTACAGTACTGGGTTAACAGTGTCCCCAGATAGTATTATATTATGATATGGATTTATCATGGTTTACTAAAATTGTGAAACTCACCAACTATTCGTAGTTGACCCGTTTTCTCACATGCTTTTCAGGTACAATTAAGATGAAGTGATTGCTTACGTGCTAAGTGCTTGATGTGTGTAAGATTTGCGTGCAGGATGTTCGGATACATTATAACAAATAGAATTGTGTATCGTATTGTATGATGCGTGTATCACCTAGACGGTAATGAAATACAAGATAATGTAATTTGAAGTATATTAATGCATTTAGTTTTCTTTATAAACAATGTGGTTGATATCAGAGGTGTCTGTCGCATCCCGTTTACGTTTCCGCTGCGGTTGCGGGGTGTTACAGAGCGCATGGTTCGTGAAAAGCGTATCCGTGCCCGTACTTTGGCTTATGACGAGACTCCAAGGAGATCTCCATCTCCTCCCCCAACGGTGCGGAGGAGTCAGATGCGTGATAGCCTTCAAACGGAGAGATTTTCTGAGGATGATTTTGAAAGGAGGAGGCGTGACTGTCCTCGCATGGTCATGCATGAGCCCTTCTACAGAGGTGAGTATGAAAGCTATGATCCAACATACCGTCTAAGTGAAGTCAGTTATTTCAGTGGAGATAGCAGAATTCATGGACGAGAGGGAACTAGTTGCCCGCGCGCATTAGTTCGCCATACTGAATACCATAGTGATGCGGAAGAAGACTTCACAAAACCGTATCGTCCCACAGCCTTTGCTGAGAAATCAAAATTCATAGCGCGTATTGCAACAACTCCATTCCCAGTTAATGTGAAAATTCCTACGTCATTAGGAAAGTACAATGGGATGACAAATCCTAGTGATCACATATTGAATTTCGTGGCTGTGGGAGGAGTTAGTGGTTAGACTCTTCCCTAATGGTGTGACATGTTCGCATTGACATTAACTGGGGCGGCATGCGAATGGTTTGAGAAATTTCCGGATGGGCAAATCAAGATTTGGGACAACCTGGTGGCTAAATTCTCTCAACACTTTAGTCAACAAAAGAAGCACACCCGTGATCCTTCCGAAATTGTGGCCGTCGTTAGGCTGGACAATGAGTCAATCGAAGACTTCATTTCTCGGTTTAACGATGAAAGTCTCAATATTAGAGGAATTAGTGAAGACATGTTGAGGGGAGCTTTTCGCAAAAATGTGCGGAGTAACGCCTTGATCCGTACCTTAACTGGTAGAGATGGAATGCCCAAGACCTGGGATGAAATAATGTCTGCCGCAAATTTGTTCGCAAAGACTGAGAAGACTTTAGGCTCTGACAGCCCAAAGCAACTCCAAAAGTAGAGTTTCAGAATCCGCGGCCGAATAGACAAGCCAAGGGATCAATTTGGTCAAGGCTTCAACCTTCCACGGATACATCGAAGCAATTTTATGCAAGGTCACTAATAGGCAACAAAAACAAAGCAAGCGCCTCAACACAAATTGCCAACAATTGGACTCCATTGACAAAGACTCCCTCGGAAATTCTGACCACTGAGAATATGAAGTTCAAGAAGCCTCAGCCAATCATGAAAAGAACATTCCTCAATCCCAAGAAACCTTATACATTCCATGATGACATTGGTCATAACATGGACGAGTGTTTGGCCTTGAGGAGTGAAATTGAAGCAGCAGTCAAGTCCGGAAAGTTAGGACACTTAGTCAAAAATGTGAGACAAGGATCCGGCAAAGCTTCCACACAGGACAATCAAGGCCCGCCTAAAAAGCAGGTAAGAGATTTGAATGTTCACAATATTCAAGGAGGGCGAACATATGGTAACAAGAGGCAAGAAATTGATGAGGAAGAATGAGCCCGTAATTTTCCCCTCGGGTCAAAGGGGGCCGATGCAAGAAAATCCCGCTGATAATCACAACCCTAATAGGTCATTACCATTCACATTATGTCTTCTTTGATACTGGAAGTACGTTAGACATAATGTATGAGCAATGTTTCGAACAACTTGACGAGGAAGACAAGGTGAGGCTGAAGCCAATTCACGCACCTGTGTCCGGCTGTTGGGGCGAAGTGATGCACCCACGAGGGGTAATTTCTTTTCCTGTCACACTCAGTGATGGAACACATTCACGAACTAAAGACGTTGAATTCTTGGTTTTACCGGCTACGTCAAAACACGATATTATCTTAGGGCGTGAAGCAATTGGTGATTTTAATGCTCACCCTTCCACAACTCATGGTGCGGTAAGGGTTCCGACCCGCACCGGTGTAGCGATCATCCACATAGACCGTCAATGTTTCACAATGGAGAGTTCAAAGCCAAGTAAGGTGCCAAAGAAAATCAAAAGAACCAAACCGGAGAAGTGGGTGTTGAACAAGAAATTTCCAGATCAAACGATAACAGTCGGGCCTGCTATCTTCGAGATAGTGTGGACATTTTTGAAACAATTGTTAACAAAAAACATGGACATCTTTACTTGGCAACCCGCAGATATGACTGGCGTCCCGCGGAGGACTGCACAACACAAGTTGCGGGTGAATCCGACATGCACACCAATTATCCAAAAGAAACGCAAGATGGGTCTTGAGCCAACCAAAGTTATGAATGAACAGGTTCAAGATCTACTAAACGATGGAATCATCCGTGAAATAAAGTACCAAACTTGGGTTGCTAATCCGGTCATCGTTCCCAAGAGCAACGGAACATGGCATATGTGTATAGATTTTAAAAATCTAAACAAATCATGCCCGATGGATTGTTATCCATTGCCGGAGATTGATATTAAAGTTGATGTAGTAGCCCCGTTAAAGTTTAAATGTTTCCGTGATGCCTATGAAGGTTATCACCATATCCGCATGGTGGCAGGTGATGAGGAGAAAACAACATTCCGCACTGATCAGGGCACATTTTGTTACAAAATGATGCCCTTTGGATTAAAAAACACGGGTGCCACGTATCAACGTTTGATGAACGAGGCCTTCAAATATCAAACTGGACGAAATCTGGAAGTTTACATGGATGATTTGGTTATAAAAAGCATTGAAGAAGATCAAATGTTACGCGACATCGAGGAAACATTTGATACTCTGAGGAATATTAACATGAAGCTCAATCCCAGTAAGTGTTCTTTTGGGATGGAGGAGGGAAAATTTTTGGGGGTAATTGTTACGAGTGTGGGTTTTAAAGCAAACCCGGATAAGATCCAGGCATTCACCCGCATGCCCTCACTTTCTTCCCTCAAAGAGGTACAAACACTTAATGGAAGACTCGTTGCTTTAAATAGATTTTTAGCCAATCATGCGGCTAAGTCTTTCCCATTTGTGTCAACTCTGAGGAACTGCCTAAAGAAAGCACATTTCAAATGGACCGCGTAAGCGGAAAAAGCATTCTTAGAAGTCAAAGATGTTTGATGGAATTGCCTACCCTAACAGCACCGCATGCAGGAGAGCCCTTGACGTTGTACTTATCAGCATATGATATTGCCATTGGGGCCATGCTACTGATAGATAGGATCTCTAAACACCAATTTGCTATGTCAGTTGAACATTGACAGATCTAGAAACCAGATATTCAATGCTTGAGAAGCTGGTTCTGGCATTGGTCTACGCCGCCAGGCTCATCCGAAAATATTTTCAAGGCCATCCAATCAATTTGCTAACTGGGTACAAGCTGAGAAACGTATTTAGTAAACCTGAACTATCAGAAAGATTAGCAAAATGGGGCATAGAATTAGAAGACACGCAATTGAGTACAAACCCAGACCCGCGATCAAGTGCTAAGTGCTAGCGGATTTCCTTGTAGAATTCCTGCAGAATAAAGAAGAAGAGTGCCTGATCGAACAGCAAACTCCAATACCTCCTGAGCGAGACCAGGTTTGGTCACTATTCACGGATGGAGCGTCAAGTAATGAAGGCTCAGGTGCAGGCCTCAGATTGGTTAATCCCGAACGCCAAAAATTTACTTATGCCATAAAGTTGGACTTTAAAAGTACCAACAGCGAGGCAGAGTATGAGACCTTCTTAGCAGGCCCGCGGATAGCCAAAAAGCATGGGGTGAAACATTTGGAAGCACGGATATACTCAAAGCTGATCACAAAACAGATTAAAGGGACATACGAGGCGAAAAACGATGTGATGGCTTCATACCTCTCGCAAGCAAAAAGATTTGATTTTACAATTTTCATCTTGCAAAGTCATCCACATTAAACGAAGTGAAAACAAGTCTGCGGATGCTCTTAGAAAACTAGCTTCAACAAATTTTGAACATTTTGCAAAAGATATCCGCATTGAAGTCCTTAATCGACCCTCTGTCCCGCAACATCAAGTACTGTCATACAGACCGGTGTTGAATCCTGGATGACACCGATTATGGCTTATCTAACATCATGAGTCATCCCGGAAGAAAAAGTTGCGGCTCGGAAGATCAGACACAAATCCTAAAATTACCAAGTACAAGATGGCATCCTATTCCACAGATCCTTCCTCAGCCCACTCCCGAGATGTATGGATGCCGATCATGCAAACTATCTGATAAGGGAAGTCCATGAGGGTATTTGTGGTCTTCACGCGGGTCCAAGAATGGTTGTGGCCAAACTCATGAACGCAGGGTACTATTGGCCGGGGATGCACATGGACGTAGTGCAAGAAATCAGAAAGTGTGATTCATGCCAGCGTCATACCCCCAATACCTTACGTCCAAAAAACAGTTAGTACCGGGAACATCCGCCTGGCCGTTCCAAATATGGGCGATTGTTATCATGGGTCCATTCCCAGAAGCCCTGGGACGTGTCAAATTTCTAATTGTGGCAATTGATTATTTTACTAAGTGGGTAGAAGCTAAACTGGTGGGAATTAATCATTTGCCGATTTGGACTCCCGTAGGAATTAATCAGCGATAATGGAACCCAGTTCGCGGATAGTGGACTACAAGCGTGGCTGAAAGAACTTCAGGTCACCCAAGTATTTACATCTATAGCTCACCCGCAGGCCAATGGTCAGGTCGAAAGAGCCAATAGATCCATTAAAGATGGAATCAAGGCAAGATTGGGAACTAAACGATCTGGATGGGTGGATGAATTGCCCCATGTACTATGGGCTTTCCGCATTCAGAAAAAATCAAGCAACTCCGAGACACCGTTAAGTTTGACGTATGGTACCGAGGCCATGATCCCTGTCGAGATTTGTCACACCCCGTTAAGCGTATTGCGGAAGCGTAAAACGGAAATGCAACAGATACAACTGGTATCAAATACATTGTTCATAAAGAAACATTACTAACTAGTTTACAATATATTATATCGTTCTAACATCTTTTACAAACTAAGTGATACAATCAAACCGGTTCTTCAATTACTTTACTTCTAACTCAAATGCCCATGACAGCAATCACCAATCAGACACGTAACGCACAGAAAATTTCTTCTAATATCTGATTACCTGAAAAGCATGTTAAAATAGGTCAACTACGAATAGTTGGTGAGTTTCATAAGTTTAACGAAATCAGCTCTGCGTATCACACAGTCACAGTTTGTATGTACGCGCGTATGTAAAAATATGCATTTTATGTTTGTATAAATATATACAGACATATCCTTGTGTGTGTGCATATGCACACATGTAAGTTTATAATATAAATTCGAAATTTCAGTAAAATCGTGATTGTTTGTTCGTACTACCTGTTTCCAATTTCCGTGTGTTTAACCAACCACTGTGGATCCCCTTCCTCCCAAAACGGTTCCACATGAACTCAACCACTGTGGTCCCCCTTCCACCCACAATGATTCCATGTAAACTCAAACATTATATAGTGTACACGCAAATAATTAATATATTCTACACATAGTGTTTCCTACGGCTAATCACGTAGCATGTATATAGACACATATGCACATATAGTATTTATCACGTATCACCAATTACTGTGGCTCCCCATCCGCCCTCAATACTCATAATCACATTATTTTCTTAACATTCATGTCATAATCAAGTTAGTTTGTTTAATAAGTTGCAGCAGAACTTGGCTCATAGGCCATACTCAACTTTTGTTTATAAGTTGCAGCAGAACTTGGCTCATAAGCCATACTCAACTTTAGTTTATAAGTTGCAGCAGAACTTGGCTCATAAGCCATACTCAACTTTAGTTTATAAGTTGCAGCAGAACTTGGCTCGTAAGCCATACTCAACTTTAGTTTATAAGTTGCAGCAGAACTTGGCTCGTAAGCCATACTCAACTTTAGTTTATTACTATTGTGGCCCCCTTTTCGCCCACAATAGCCCCATAATCATCACAGACCACGTTATCTCCAAAATTAGTTATGTTTGTAGGGACTTTTCATATATAATTGTTCAGATATATATTATGTCCCGAATCGTTTTCAGATCGATAACGTGTATAAACATGCTTTCCACCCCAAAAGTTCGTAAAACAGTTTAGAAAGTGGGGGTCGTGAAACTCACCTTATTGTAGTTCGCACAGAAATTACGTATCAATAAGTCAGATGCCTCGTTTATAGCCTGATTCCTATAAACGGTATTGTATCGTTAATACTAGTACAGTGTTCAAGCTAAGTCGGGCTGTATAGATAATCTGGATATAGCTGTTAGGTCCAGAACATGACCATAGTCTTAGATTGTGACGTTGTGTACTATGAAATGTTTAAAACTGGATTTGGCTCAGTTTCACCGTTTTCCGAGCCTAGCTCAGTTGATCGTTTATACGTTTCGGGATTAGGTAAGATCATATAAAACTTAAGTAAATTTATTGATTGATAAAATGATTTGATTATAAAAGAATTTTAAGGTTTCGGTGTCTGGTTTGACTGCAGGTTCGTTTCCGTTTTCACACGGGTTTGATTATACAAAACGGGTACAATCCACCCGAATTGTCCGGAATTCTCGTAAAAAGTTCGTTTTTATCAATATCATTCAAAAATATGATATTTGACCACTTTTGACATTTTGACATACCAGTCAGTCCGTTAAACACAAAACTGCCGGTTTCGTTAAAACAATTATAATTTAAATCTTTAATAAATCATAACTAAATATGTAATTACATATAAATTATGTAAATTTTTGTAAAAATACATTAAGACATGGAAAATTTTATAAAAATATTTCCAGAAATTTTATGATTATTTATTTATTTATAAAAATTCATTTAATAGGTTATAATCATGTAATAAATGGCCCGTTTATATAAAACGACCTCCGAAAAATCCCATAATTTTTACCAAGGGCCTCAATGTGACTACATAGCCCCTGCAAAATTTCCAGAACCTAACTCTTTTGAACAAATGCCTTTTTGTGCGTTTTTCGGCTGTTAAAACTCGGTTCAACCATGGCTCACAAACCATACTTAGACATTTACAATGATTCCCAAACTTTACCAGTGATCTTACCATCCCATATCAAACCCCAAAACCAAGTTTCATAATTTTTCAATATGTTTTGCTATTTTTCCCAAATAAACGCCCATAAACGGGAATAAATTCACCAAATATTCTCCGTTTATCGAAAAATTACCAAATTTGAACAGGGACTCATTTATATGATCCCTAATGTCCCTGCAAATTTTCACAAGCTAACAACAAGCACGTCACAACCTAATACTAAACAGCCCCTAAACGAGTATTACGGGTTTACCTTGTCGGTTTTCGATGAATTTTGCTAGCTTAAACGACTTTCCGGGTCTCGGGTTGCAAACTCAGTATATCTACATATCATATAACATCAAACCAAGCATAAATCATCCATGTAACAGCCTTGATAATTAGGGTTTCGGTTTTGAGTTGAAACCGAACTTTCTAACCGTAAAAACGTTGTATTCATGTTCTAATCCGCGTTTTTGACCAAAAAAGTATATGTTCCAGGTTTGTAAACATGTTTAACATCAAAACATAATTTTACTTGATTTTTAGGGTTTTTGGATGGTTAAACATGTTTAACACTAATCAAAACATGTTTATATGATAATCATATGGATCAAACTTTGCTAAAACTTGTTAAAATTGAACCTTACCTTAGGGTTTTTGAAAGGGGTTGATAGAGCAGAGGTTGGGAGCTGCTTGGACTTGAAAGTGTGTGGTATATGAAAATGAATAAGGAAGCTTGTGAAGTAAGCTTTGTAAAAGAAAAACATGTGGGGGTATAAGGGGCTGCGATCGGAGCTTTTGATGGGGCCTTAATGGGCTGTTTTGGCCCATTAAATTATACACACAAGCCCAAACATGAAAAGCCCATTTTTAATTTAGTTCGGGTCCGGTTTTTCGCAAGAAAATTAATTCGGGTGTGAGAAATAACGTAAAAACGTGTGTTTTTCAGCTTGTTTTTGTAAAATAAGAAAAATGTACTGACTCGTTGTAAAATTCCAAAATATTTTCACGGATTGCTTAGAACATGTCATATAAGTGTTTTATAAATCTTTTTCGGCTTAACGGATGCTACAATGCTTGTTTTGATATTAACGATTGCGTTTAAGCTTATAGCGTATCGATAAACGAAACCTTTTTCGTTTAAAGAGTTTTAAACGTACCGGGGCCTAAATATCTATATGTTAGCCTCTATAACATATATATAACTCGTATATGACCCCTCAGTATGTATACGGGTCATAGTTAGTATCGGTCGGTTACTCGTTTAAGCACTACGAATTAACCGATTTATCGTTTACTTGTTACGTAATGGATATAGTGTACCTCGTTTTGTCATAAATGTCACATTCTCCCCCCGTTAAGAAATTTCGTCCCCGAAATTCAATATGCCAAATATGCTCTTTTTGGGGAAAATTTTATAATCATTTGTTTTGGAATTCGTTTTTTTTCTGTTTCCGAACACGTTTGATTCCCCGTTGTGGATTCCACTGGATTTTATTCAATAAGATTTTATTGTGTCACAACTGTTTGATTTTCCTCACTCAGCATTTCCATGAGTCTCTTTATAGAGTTTAGCTGTATAAAAGTTTTAAAATAGTACTAATTCCGCCATGTCAGTAAGGCACTCATTTTGATTCGATATATATATATATATATATATATATATATATATATATATATATATCAGGTATGAGATAACTTTGCTTAATACGTTACGGTTCGAGGCAATTTTGTACAGTTCCATGTATTTTCCTCAACTCAACTAACAACTTTCAAAATTTGATAACTTCTCGTATTTCTCAGTATAGCCCTCTTGTTAGCCTTAGGTGGCCTTCGGTTTGTTATTAATATTACGAGCTTTACTTATGGTTATCGAAATCGAATCGGATTTTATATTTTGGATGTCGCCAATTTTTCAATTTCAATAAGATAGCGAGTTACATTTTTGCTCGTATAATATAGTATATAGGCGTTTGCATAATATTACGATGATTGTTAGTGTACGAGGATTGAAATTACCGGTCTTACTCTCCTCTAATGTTTGAATAGTTTATTTGATTTGATTGTCTTATAGAGGATTATAGATTGTGCTTAGGCCAATTAGGGATTTAAAATTTCATACCCAATTCACCAAGAGTAAAATTTTGTTAAGGTTTTTTTCAGTTGGATAGTTGTTACCATTTGGAAGAAAGTATTCAGAGTGGATTAGTCAAGAAACTATCATTTAGCTGGTATTGCTTTCTCGGAATGTTTTGGGAATATGTGTTAAGAGATCCATTGTAGTTTGTTTCCCACTTCCAATGGGGTATCTCGAATTGTTGTAGTATCTCCGAGGATCTTTTGTATTTCCCGTTAATTTATAATAGTGCACACTTTACAACATATGTGCCTATGATTCCTTCATATATTTCGCTTGCATCTATATATTATTACTCAGTTTATCCGCACATCTGGCCTGGCTTTTCCTTGTTCATCACTCAGTTTGCTATAAAAGTTTAAAGTTCAAGTTTCGGTTACGGATAGTGTAGATTTCCTCATCCGTGTTTCGTCATTGGGGTACTAGGTTTTGTTCCGTGTACCGGGTCACTTCTTTATCTAGAAGAGGTAGTATAACAGTCTTATTTCTATATATAACCTTCATTTGAACTCAATTAACTAGTCCATACTGACTATTACACAATGACTCCTCACTTTCACCGGGAGTGCATTGATAGGGATAGCTAGTTATCTATGTTAAGAGGGTAGTTTTTCGAGTAATATGATTAGTATTTATAGTCTTACTTTTGGTGGTTTCTGTAGTATACAGAATTGTTATTTTACTAGACAGTATATTTTCCAAGGTAATAACTTGTGGGAACGAAACGTCTATCAAGTGTCCATAATCAGTAAACTAAAGTATATTAGGCATTACTAAGAACGTACCTGTTACTACATTTGTTCTATCCGGTTTATTCACAATACTTGACCCCTAGTCGAGTTGGACGTCGATGTCGGTCCTTGCCTTTGTCTTTCCATCGCAATTGGGTTCAATCTAGGGCAGTCTTTCTTGATGTGCTCCATACTACCACACTCATAACAGGCATTACGGTTTATTATGGGTTGGTTTTGGTAGACTGGTTGTTGTCGTGTTGGTTGCGGTTGGGGTAGTTGTGAGTCCTGGAGTTGGGTTGGTGGATTTATAGTATTCATGATGGTTCTACAATTTCGGGCATAGTGTCCCACCTTCCCACATTTGTGACATACATTGGTCCGACATTCACCAACATGATGATAACCACATTTTTCACATCTAGGCAAAAGCCCGTTATACTTATTTTGCTTCACATCGGAACTGATCATAGCGTAATTTTGTATTGCAAGGCGCGCGCATTTATTCCGTTGTCTTTCTTGTATTCCCGCTCCATAATTGGTTCGTTTTGTACCAGATGATTCCCCGGGCATTCTTAATGAACCACTTCTAATCAAATCAGAAGTTACAATGCCGGCTTGTAACACGGCATTTTCGAAAGTTACAGGGCCAGTTGAATTAACCAAACTCCTGACTTTGGGGGCTAAACCCCAAATGTAGCGTTCAGTACGTTTAGATTCTGGGGGTAACTAACCATGGGACTAGACGAGCCAGTTCGTTTAAAGCGATGGGTATACTCCAAGTGATCTGCACCCTTCATTTCCAGATTCCAAAGTTCTTGCTCTAATTTTTGAATTTCGTTTATCGGACAAAAGCGTGTTATCATAAGATTTTTAAGTTCGGTCCAAGACATACGATTGGTTGCCTCTTGTCCTTGAATTTGCACAACAGTATTCCACCACATTAGCGCGTGGTCTACAAATGTAGAAGTAGCAAATTTGACAATACAAGCTGGTGGACAGTTAGTGATATTAATGATAGATTCAGTCTTTTCGATCCACCTTACCAGTCCATTTGGTCCTTCAGTACCACTAAATTCCATAGGTTTACATAGCATGAAGTTCTTAAGTTGATATCCGTGTTGCGGGGGATTTTGATTGTTACAACTATTGTTCATGTTCGGTAGGAGATTATCATTATTGAAAGTAATATTGGTATTCAACGGGGGAGTATTAGTTGCGATAGTATCAGTATTTTTCGGGGGAGCATTTGTGGTTGTATTAGTATTTGTCGAGGGATTAGTATTTACAGCCGCGTTAGCGTTCGGCACTTGATTTGTATTCATAGTTGTATGGATACCAGCAGCGAATTGTGCTGCTATTGTCGGAAGTACTGTTTGTAGTTGTCGAGCGATCATCTCGGCTATATCTGCCTCAGACAACATGTTTACTTTCTTCGGGGCCATTCTAATATAAAAACCAGTTATCTCACAATTAACAAAATTCACATATGCTAATAATCACAAAAAGGAATTACAATAACAAGTAATCAGGTATTTCAATTAACACGTATGTATCACACAGATTTGTTCTCGAGTCTGAATACTAAGGATAGTATATAAAATTAGCCTAGCAAACACCAAAGTTTGCATATATATTAAAAGTTGTCATCTCATGACAAGAAATTTTAACCCAATAGGGGTCAATGTTTGTATTAAAAATGCCCAAATCGTCCTCCATATTAGCATAGCGCACCACCATATGCTTGTATGAAGTATCAGAAACTATACACGACAATACCTTACTATCCTTATCTATCAAAGCACGCGTTATAACAATTATAAATAATTCACAACTTGTACGACAATTGTTCCAATATGATCCCATTATTGGGAAGCTGTTTTTGTTCGGTCTCTCCCGTAGGTAGATATTTGCTCGCTACGAGTTTAATCAGTATGTTATAGTGGGAATGTACGTGTATATTTCACCTGACTTCTAAATGTTGTTAACTAATATTGTAAAATACATATTCTTTCGTCAGGTCATTCTATATTCGTAGGCATGTCGGACTTAATAAAAGTAATAGTTTGCTGGTTGGAGGTAATTAGGTTTCACTCCAGTCGGGGCACGTCATCATTTCGTGAGCATGAGATTTCTCTCCTACAGTAACCAATTGAAATAGGAAAAATACAGGAGAGGTTGGATGTTCTTATTCATAAATGGTTCAAAGAGTTTGCTAGTAAAGGAGGTTCATCAGAGTTAGTTGTACTGGTAAATTGTAAAGGGAATTATTATTATTATTAATATCTCTTTTGAAATATCATTAGTATATTATATGTACTGGTAGTCACAGTCTGTTTATTTGGGGAATCAATAAAGTAGTTATTATATTTATAATTCAATAAGTTGGGTTCATCACTAAGTATTTCCCCCGAGATGGTGTTTGTTTTTCAAACAACAGAAATCGAAGGATGACCAGAAAATAGTTTAGTTTAGTGCCAAAGAAACGAGTACATGAAATAAAGGTTAGACCCAGGCTGAGAGGTATTATATGTGTATATATATATTCTTGAAATCATTATCTGAAGGACACGCCTCTCGTGATTCATTCCCCGGCCTGGTACATTAGGTTCCTTAGTGGTTTCGTCATATCACCAGATTTAGTTTGAAGTCGGTTAAGCGTTCTCGTATTCTCGTTTACAGGAAACACCGGTTCTTTATCTGTCGTAAAGATACCCGATCTCAACATCTTTCGGTGCAATCGTTAATCAGAAGAAAACGTTTTTCGGTAGCTTAGATCATCGTAAAGGATATTATTAATTAATACCGAAGTTAGATATTTTATTTGTTACGAATAGGTATAATATAAATTTTGATACGATATGATTTTAATCATAATATGAATTAATATTAATTATAACCGAATATAATATTTGTTACAATAAGATTCAATATCATCGGTAGTACCGTACGCACACGTATCCCTATATCTCATCTCATATAAGCACGTATGCACATTTCATATATACTTCACGTCACCTTTATGCACGTATGTTGCCATTTTTACCTATCAATATGTTCCACGATTTCACCCCGAATTCCCTCGTACAAGCAAGTCTGTTATTACGTTCCGGACCATAATAACTCACTTGCCCTACGAGTTCATCCCGGCATCCATCAGTATCTATCGTTACTCATTAATAAGTTTCCCAGTGATAATCGAGCCTACGGTTATATTATAGGTATCCTAAGGGATAACCTAATCCTTTATAACCAATGGCTCTGATACCAACTTCTGTCACACCCCGTTAAGCGTATTGCGGAAGCGTAAAACGGAA
>NW_027501589.1:0-69507 GCF_021521415.1 Bidens hawaiensis | reverse complement strand
GCAACGCCACACCATCTTCCGTTGCAACCATTTACTTACCACCACCATAATAAGCATGTGAACCGGGGTGTTAGTGTGGGTACATTTGTACACATAATCTTTTAATGATTTAGATCCATATTTACTTATAACCTCTAGAAATCCAAACAATTTCCGTCTGTGTTTGAATACTCTTTTCCCCTAATTTCATAAAATCACAACCAATTTTGATTTACTTTCGTAATCCGATCATAAAATCACAACAACTGGCGGATCCATAAAATATTCTCACAGGGATCGGAAATTTTCTGGTCAAAACTCAGTTATATATAAAAAAAGTTGTTTCGGTTCGACCATTCGGGTCAGGTCGGTTCAAATCGCTATATAACTTTTTTGGTCTGGTTCGACCGTTCCAGTCAGATCAAATCAGGTTAGGTCATATAAAAAAGTTAATCAAACAAATATCATATAAAAAAAAGTAAAACGCCAATATGATTGTATAACTAAAATACATAATTTAAGTGCAATTATCGTTTAAATTTCATCATCTATCAAATTAAGCAAATAATATTTCACATAGTTCATTGTCAGAAAACAACATTCAATGCTTGCGGTTGATATGATGTGATAAAACTAATAAAAAAATATATAATTAAATTACTCTTAAGATTTTTATTGTTAATATCAATTCATGATTTTCAACATTGAACTCTAAATTATTTTTTATAAAACTTATTAAGTTTGACGGTACGGTCGGTACCCATCCCTTTTGCATGATATTGGACCAGTGTTCAACCATTTAAAAGCCCAATGTAGCAATATAAGATTAGTAGGTCATCACCGTCATCTTCAACAAATTTATTTTATATTTTATCACCCATTCGCACTTGAGCAACGCCGTTGCACCAGTTACCAGAAAAACTAGCTAGTCAATTTTCTGAAACTATCTCAGTCTCAACTTTCATGGGCTTGTTCTTATAATTTTACAGGGCCGGTCGAAACTTTAATACGGTAATAATACTGGTTAAATTTATTTCACATGGGACGACCGACCCTTGTACAGTAAGGGTAGGTCCGCCCATGTGAATTGTATATCCTGATGATCTTGATATTACAAACATTGCGAAAACATAAAACAATAATAATAATAATAATAATAATAATAATAATAATAATAATAAATAAATAAATAAGGTTTTATGAACACTAATTGATTATAAAATTACTCTGAAATCAGATAATATTTAGCAATTGAAAATCCAAATTTTAGAGAAACAAATCAATTTTGCCATCAATAAATGTTTAACTATACGTTTTTTAATGTTAAATTTAACTCTATTCCCAATTTATACATTTAATTTTATGAGAGAGAGAGAAAGAGAGAGCACTTACGTTACAGATAAGGGATCGCTGCCGCTAGCGATATAAAGATCTGCGCCAGAGATAATTCATTGATGGTAAAAATCATGATCTGTGTAAGCAATCAACGATCTATATTTAACACGAAACTTTTGATGCACCTTGAAGACAAATCTACTAATACAAAAGTACAAAGCTCGACAATAGCAACAACGAAAACAAAACCCAAATCACAAGAACGAGCCCAAGAGTACGCCCTCTGTTTTGAAAACGTAAACGACACTTTCACAAATCACAATAAGTTGAAAGGATTGTTTAACTTTGAATGCAGTAATATGAAACTATGGCCGAATTTATATCAAAGTAATGATAGTCGCCTCGATTGTAACGAAGTAAAAGCCATAAATAAAGCACCGAGAGAAAGATGGTTTTGTTCTTATGGTTTGTTCAAATTTACATTTTTAGTTCAAAAGTTTAAAACACACTATATTTGTCCCTAGAGTTTCACTTTCGTTACAATTTTCGTCCATCTCGTGAATATATTTTAGACTGAATAGCATATTTTAACAAACCCCATGTATGAAAATTGCAACGAAAGTGAAACTCTACGGGTGAATTATGCAACAGAATGGAAACTTTATGGACAAAAAAATAAATTTTAAACTTTTGGACTGAAATATCAAATTTTAACAAACAATAGGGACAAAAACCATAGTTCTATCAGAAAGCAAGAGATAAAGATTAATTACATTTCTTGTACATGCAAGCATCATCATTCATCACCACCGTTTACCCCCTGCTATATTTAGCTTGTCGACCATTTAACAAGGTATGAAATTTCAAATTCACATGGAACATCATGAACTCGTGAATTACATGAGGTGGTGTGATATCTAGCATATAGTACAATTAATATTGTCTGTTTTGCTTGTGATGGATTGCCCGTCCAGGATGCAACACCCTGGCTTAAGATGGATTATTCATCGAGGCGCAACACGATTGTTCATCACACATGACATTATTAAAGAGCGACGATATTTATTCCTTTCATGTCACAAGTATATCTAAGTTTGTCATAAATAAAGAGATATATAACAAACAACTCTAAGTCTTTTTATTTGAAATAACCTAACAGTATAACTATGTGGTCTTCGCTTGAATCAAATCATTTAAGTGTACCTTTAGCATGCATAAGAATATATGTCACTACAAGTAGTTAGTGAGCATATAAGTTTTTTACTATGTAATATGAAAAAAAAATAATATACAATTCACATGTTGAGCGCAATTACAAACACATATGTGTATATGAAACAACCAAATCAGATGTGCATTCATTAATGAGAATTGATAAATAAAAATCGATGTGCGTTCATTGTCGTTAGCACATAGCCAAACGCATATGAATAAGGTATGATCATATAAATTGAGTTTGAGATATAATTGAGCCAATGAAAAAATAAAATGAGCCAATCAACACAAATAAACAAAAAGTGTGACATAAACATAAAACATGTAATATACACAGAAACATGAGATTAAATTGTAATATGAAACTTGAAATCAGTACTTCAAATAAAATTTGAGGTTTAATAGTAGGTAATACATGCTACCCCCAAAATGTAAAATTGGAAAAAATGTGTATACTCACATGGAAGTAGCGCGTAGAAGATGAAATGAAGGTGACTTAAACGAGTGAACCGGTAAGGTTCGGTTCAACGAATGATCGTAGATAAATCTAGGTTCAATATGGAGTTCGAGTAAAATGTATTAAGCGAGTAGATAATACGTGAGTTTAGTTTTTGGTTTAAGAGTTTTTTTTATATCATAGTTAAGGTTTGTTAGAAAAAATATATATTACACTATAATTATTTGGTTTTTGGTTGCTTTGTTTCTAAATATTTATGTTTTGTATTTTATAAAAGGGTTAGGTTAAATTGTTAAAATATAAAGGGAGAAAAAAAAATGAGAAGGGCGAGTTTGTTTATTTTCATCATTGATTGTCTTTTTTTCCTCGATATTGTGTTATATTACTCAACATTGTGTTATATTTTGCCAACTCTTGTGTTTTTTTATTCATCATTGTGTTTTTATTTGTTTTTTTCGTTATTGTGTCTCTTTCCCTCGACTTTATATTTTGTTTTATGTTTTAACTAGAAAGACATAAGAAACAATTTAGTTCTTTTACTTTTTTATTTTATAATTTATACTTTGAGATATGATTTTTTTTTTTTTCTTAAATTTTTGTTGAGGAAATTTTTATATTTGCTGATTTATATATTTTTATTATATACTGATTTATAGGGGTCGGTCGTATGCTGTGAAATTTTCTTAATAGTATAATATATGTTAAAATCTCGACCGACTTCATGAAATTTTGACGACCTTCTTATGAAATTTTTTTTAGTCCCCCACTATGATATCCAGTGAAAATCCCGATTTGATACCAGCATTGAATCGATGACAAAAATTTATATGCATCGAATTTAGTACCAAAGTCTCTGAGTCAACTAAAACATTTATACAAGCAAACACATATTTTCAGGTTGTTTGATCTGATTTCACAAGGATGTAAGTGAATTCTCTCTCTGCTTTTACTTAATTTGAGTTGACTTGATTTAATTTACAGATGTATTTAATTTATTTACACTCGAAGGTATGCACGAACTGGATTCATAACAGCAGTTTACAAGATCAACAGAAGCTTAACTCGCCTTAAACCCACATCGATCTCACCCTCCACAAGACCCTTGATATGGAAACACCTGTATAGCACGGCTGCATCTAATTCCGATGTTAATCGAGTACATGTTGCGGTTAATGACGATCGTGTTTCTCGTATTTCATCGTCTATTCGCGTTATCCAGGACTTCCCTAAACCCGGTTCGCACATTAAGAAAAAACTTTTAGTTGATCAATGTCACAAATATATTTTGAAATAACTCATTTGTGGAAGTTATGTGTGTGTAGGGATCATGTTTCATGATATCACGACAATGTTGCTTGATCCGGTTGCTTTTAAGCACACGATCGATCTGTTCGTTGAGAGATACAAAGAGAAAAACATCTCAGTTGTTGCTGGTGAGTTCTCGTTTTGTGCTGATGTTATTCAGTTGAGATGTAATAATCAGTGTTGAAGGAATCGCTAGGCGCTAGTTGGCGATGGGGTAAGTCTTAATTAGCGATTATTTGGAATGTAAATTTTTAAATATACATATATATACACCGATTTTTTTATATTATTTTTTCAATTTTCACAAATCTTGATCAACTATTGATTAATTAGCAATTAATCAGTGCCCAGATGCGATTTTTATAACCATGGATATAATGTTGTTGAAACATGAATTTGTTTGGACCGTAAGTGCTTTACTGTTTGCAAAATGTCTGAATCAGTGAATTTGTTTTATGTCACTTTATCACAATTCTTTACTTGGAATTGATAAAACTTTTAGACAGAATTACAGAAATTGTCCTTTATGTTTGCGCCAAATTTCAGTGGTTGTCCTTTATCTTTAAAAGTAACATAAATTGTACTTTACGTTTCGAAATGTAACACCGTTTGTCCTTTTGACCTAACCCAGTTAGTTTTTCCCGTTAAGTTAGGTCATGTGCGTTGCATATGAGGGCAAATTCGTCAATTTACCTATTTAATTATATATAAACATTTTAAAAACAAAAAAACAAATTTAATAACTTTAAATATATATAACTTAACCCCCCCCCCCCCTCTTCTTCTTCCTCCCTTCCTCACCAAGGTCTCTTTCGGCGAGCCGCCGTCGCCGCCGACAAAGAAAACCACCATTCCCGTTAACCCCGACCATCACCATATCTTTGCAACTGACACAACCACCGTTTGATTAACCCTCCTGTTTATCGTCTCTATCACCACTACCCAACCACCTTCGCTGTAACATAATTTCACCATCATTCACCCCTACACCGGAAACCCCAAAACCTGCCGGAAGTAGATCTGCATCTCTCTTACTAAAAAAGCCCCAGATTGAAACCCTAGCTGTCCGCAACACTCTAGATTTGTATAATATCTTTCAAAAATAGCCACAAATCAGAACCCTAGACATCAGCCGCCGCTAGATCGGCTATGTCTGATCCCTGCAATCTGCTAGCCACCTTCGTTTGAATCGGAATACCGTCGCCGGAATACTATTGCAGGTAATAGTGGTTGAGTCGGAATACTTGTAACATGCTAGCTTCATTCGTTTGAGTCCTGTAATATGCTATGTATGACCTCGACAATGTTTAAGTTGGAATACCGTGGCAGGTTGCTGTGGTTGTGTTGAGGACAATGGTGGTGAAAGGGAGTGTTTGTGGGTGTGGGTGGTGGTGGATTGTGATGGTGGTTTCTGGTGGGAGTGGGGATGGTCTTCGTTGTCGACGAAGACGGTCTTCGTTGTCGACGAAGACGACGGCTCACCGGAAAGAGACCTTGGTGTGGCAGGAAGGGAGGAAGAAGAAGAGGGGGGGGGGTGTTGGGTGGGTTAAGTTATATATATATATATATATATATATATATATATATATATTTAAAGTTATTAAATTTGTTTTTTTGTTTTTAAAATGTTTATATATAATTAAATAGGTAAATTGACGAATTTGCCCTCATGTGCAACGCACATGACCTAACTTAACGGGAAAAACTAACTGGGTTAGGCCAAAAGGACAAACGGTGTTACATTTCGAAACGTAAAGTACAATTTATGTTACTTTTAAAGATAAAGGACAACCACTGAAATTTGGCGCAAACATAAAGGACAATTTCTGTAATTCTGTCAAACTTTTACAAGTGAAACATATTATTTGTTCTCCTATTATATGGTTTTTGTGTTTTTAAAGTATTTGTTTGGTAGCTTAATTACTAATGTATACACTTCTGCAAGCCGGGACGACCTTCAGGCAGAACGATACTAAGGTGCTGTTTGTTTTTGCAGACATAAACTGTCTGTAAGCTGATTTCATCTGTTTTTATGTCTGCAGCTGAAGATGTGGTCTGAAGCTCTGTAAGCTGAAAAAATAAGACTGTTTGTTTTTATAAGTTGATACTGTCTGCATAAACTGAAAATATGTAAATTATCAAACTTATCTCACTGGATAGAAGTTATTTAACATTCAAGTTACATAAAATTATAATATTAAAAACAAGTATAAAAAACACATAACATAAAATAAACTCAAAGCACATTGTTTTGCATTAATTGTTGTGCTATTTGATCTCGAAGTTGACTCATGAATTCACGATCCGCTGCACTTCCATGTCGAGCTTCTCCTTCTTCACCATTATCTTGTGCATCTTCATCTCCATCTTGAAAACGTACATTTGGGTGATCATATTCATCAAAAAGGTCATCGCTTAAACCCTCTTTCCGTATAAAATTGTGAAGTGCAAAACATGCAATCGTAATATTTCGTTGTGTAACCAACGAGAAAGGCGCCATTTTTTTTAATATTGGAAAACGTGCCTTTAATACCCCATAAGAACGTTCAATAACATTTCTAAGTTTTGCATGTGCGTGGTTGAACTTTCTTTTTCGGTCAATAACAAATGGCTTAACAAAAACAAATGGCTTAACAAAAACAAATCAAAGGTGGTTTGGGTCAAATACCATAAACCGACACACTCTTTTTTCTTAAAATGTATTTTCCTAAAGACGAAAGTTTATGGACCAAAATAAAAGAAATCATTTATATATGTTGACTTCTCTGAAAACTACTACCAATCTTGCCATATATCTCTGAAAACTACTACCAATTTCATAAATCTTCAACAACTCTCAAACAAAAACAACCAGACAATCAAAATCTAAAATACACACTTATAGCACATCTGGTACACTAGAATCTATCTACTGATTACAACAATCATAAAGACTAAAACTGGAAAACAAACGGATTCAAGAATCAAAAACCCTAAATTAACAGAAGATGAACAAAATTGATGTTTGAGAGAGAAACTGAACGGATTGTATGAATCACAATAAAACTTCTCGACTCTTTCAATTTATATAAGCAGACCAAATCAGCCCAAAACACAACCACCAGAACGAGGTGGTCGAACGGCGGTGGTCGAACGGTTTAATGATGAAGCAGCGGGGGGTCGACGGAGGTGGTCGAACGGTGGTTATGGCGGCGGTATGGCGACCGAACCAAGGGAGAGAGCAGGAGGCGGTATGGCGGTGGTTATGGCGACCGGAACCAAGGGAGAGAGGAAGAGAAGGAGTGTACCTGGAGGAGCAGAGGCGGTGGCGATGGCTGCCGGCGAGTGGAGGAGCGACGGAGGCGGTGGCTAGGGTTGGAAGGGCTGGACGACCGGTTGTGGAGGATGAAGACGTTTGAAGCATGTTTCAATAGCTTTTGTTTTAAGAAGTTATTAGCTGTTTGCAGATTTTATTCTTTTAAAAAAACAAACTGTCTTCACAGCTGATTGTCTGCGCGCCTGCAGACATTACTCTCCTGAAAATGTTTGAAGCAAAAACAAACATCACCTAACTTTTTTTGTAAGTCAGGACGATGTTTGCCTGTTTGGGGATTACAATATATATATTTTTTTCAATTGGGATAACCTTGATGTAGAAACAGAGTACTTTAGCCATGATTTAGTATGACATGATGCTTCTAAAGGAATGGTTTTTATGGTGTTTAGTGGCAAAGTGTAATAAGAGCTAGAGTGTTATTGGCATGTTCTAATTAAATAAGTTCTTGGACATAGTTTCTCTCTTAGTTGGTATTAAACTGTGACTTAATTGTTAGTTAACATATTTTACAAATTTTAGTTTTTACTTGTTAAAGTTTTGATGAATAAAGTATATAAGGGAAAAATCATGCATCATGAAATTGGGATAACCAAGATGATTACTTCTCTTTTACATAGAGTTCATTGCGATATATCATAACAAGTTTTGACCCACTGTATAGGTTTTATGGTGGCTAGACACGAACTGTGAAACATCACAATGAACTCTATGTAAATTGGGAAAAGTCATGCCTCATAAAATTGGGAAAAATAATGTGTTATAGTTTTTATGAAACATCACTGTATAGTTTTTGTGGCGGCTAGTGGTGACATCAGTGGAGATGGTGGTTGTGTTGGCCTATTTGGGCCCGTTCTAAATTAGCAAGTTTCATAACAATGACCATTGTATAATAATCCGTGTAGACTCAAATTGACCCATTTTTAGAGATTATAGAACCAAAGGATCATTGACAAAGATAGAAAAAAGTTATCTATATTAGTATGTTGTTTGACATTTATAGTTGACTTTCTAATCTGTTGATGACAAATCACTGATAAACTTATAATTCGGGGTCCTAATGCAGGTATTGAAGCAAGAGGGTTCATATTTGGTCCTCCAATTGCATTAGCCATTGGTGCTAAATTTGTTCCTATGAGAAAACCCAACAAGTTACCTGGTGCGTCTTTGACTTCTTATTAATTTCAAATGATTTTGTGTCTTGCTGTACCTTTGGTCTACATATGGCATTATAATATTGCACAAGTGATCGCTAAAATTAGTTCCATCGGTTATTACCCAATATCTGGTATTAACACTGTACAAGTATATCTAGCAACTTAAACACGCTTTACTCAGAATCGGCTGGCATCAAGGTTGGCTGTAGTTTAAAGGCTGTGTGATTTGGGTGATTAAGCTATCAAACGTTAACCACATTACATAATCACTTTAGCGTTTAAGGTTTTTATTTAATGTTTGATTCGGGAATTGGCTGTGTGATTTAAATTTCTTCCACTATATATAATAGCAAGTCTTGTAAGGTGTTATGGTAAGCCATGAGCCTTAATTGTCACCTCAGGAGCTGTTATATCAGAAGAATATTCCTTGGAGTACGGGACAGACATTATGGAAATGCATGTTGGAGCCGTACAGGCTGGTGAGCGTGCACTCATAATAGATGATTTAATCGCTACTGGCGGAACCTTGGCGGCTGCAATCAAGCTACTTGGTAAGTTTGAATCATCAATAAATACACAATACTGAATATATATATATATATTTGATTCTTTTTTTCTGTCTTGTTATATTTTGCAGAGCGAGTCGGGGCGAATATAGTCGAGTGTGCTTGTGCCGTTGAATTACGTGATCTGAAGGTACGGCCTTTCTTTTTATTCTTTTTGTCATTGGTTAATACATCTAACTTTGTATGTTACAACTTTAATCGGATACTACTGGATCATAATTTACAGGGTCAGGACCGTCTAGGTGACAAGCCGCTATTTGTGCTTGTGAGCTCAACTTAATTATCGATTGTTCCTTGAAATTTATAATTGTTGTTTGGTTTTAATTGGTCAATTAGAGCACATATGTAACTTTAATTTGTTGAAGGCTTTGTTTGAGCGATCATTTAAAGAGTAACTGATTATATAACACTTTTAAGGGAAGTGTAATGTTTATTAAAACTTGGTGTACATAAATATATGTCATTCATTGTGATTTTATTGGAATGCCCTCTCGTCATAGAGCGGTTTTAGAATATTTTCAGATTTTTCATGCTCAAGACTTTTTGACTGTCACCAGCACATGTCAACAGTGGAGTACCGAGCCATTCTTAAATATCGTTTAATGACCCCCCCTGTGTTGCCAGTTGATGAGACATGCCCAGTATCCGTAAAGTTTGTTCAGATAATTTTAGTGAACACGCGGTTCATTGCAAAGAACTCCCGGGTTTAAATATAAACATGATTTAGTAAAGATGGTGATGTGTTAAAACGGACGAGAATCTCGGCAAAAAAAGAAGCTTATGTGAATTTCTTGTCGAATCTGCGTGAAGGAAGGTCTACTCTCCGACCAGCGGACATTCTTGTGTTTGGATTGGCGGGCGGGGGGGGGGGGGGGGAAGCATGCTTGTGTTGAGAAGGCTTGTGTTAAGAATCAATATGTCTTCATTCCTTTCGCGTTTGATACATTTGGGTCCCTTGCGCCCGATACTGCTACGTTTTTAAAAAGAGTTCAGCGGGTCATTCACAGTAACTCAACGACGCTAAGAACGATAACTTTGTTTTCAGTAGGATCGGTTTTGCCATACAAAAGGGGATGACGGCACAACTTGTTACATGTTTACCCGCCTCTTTATTGTAATTGGATCCTTTAATAATAATAATAATAATTTAGACAGTTTACGACCGGAAAAAAAATACTTGTAATCTATTTTATGAAACCAATGATCATGATTTCTACGTGTATTGAAGGAAGCAGGTGTCATGTGGGTTAACAAACCTGTTTCTTTGTCGGGCTCGGACCCGGACCCAGGTATAGCCCAACAGGTACATCCAGAACCAGGTAGGATGGGTAGGATTTAATACCCACTGAATCCGGGTAGGGTAAGGTCCGAACATGATACTAACAAATTTTTTTTTAACAACGACCGTTGGCAAAAGCTAAAAAATTGACCGAAAATCTAACCAAATAAATACAACTCAAAATCAACCATTTTTACACTAACAAGCTTCTTTCTTTCTACCCCCCCAAATATAAAGGTTATTACGTGGGAAAACTGAAATTTAAATTGTTGTGTTTAGAAAACATAAATTTAAATTGAAACTCTAGATATCAAACGCTAAACAAAAATATTAAAAGACGGAAGAGATGAAGGGCCGTGGCATCCAGCTGAGTACATATTCTCTCAGTGAGATGTGTGTGTATATCATTTGGTTTAGTATATTGTTTCCAGCTAATTAAAAAAAAGAATTTAAGCTAAAAGGCGTGGTTAGTTCATATGTTAAAAGATGCGGTTTTGTTATTCAGTTTAGGATGTAAAAGGTGCGGCTATGACTATGCAGGTTAGATGATGCGGTTTCTTAAAAGGTGTGGTTCCTATGTCTAAAGATTCGATGTTATTTGGTGTGGTCCTAGAACCGCACATTTTGGCCAAAATCACTGCATCTTATGGCTGTTTTTGTAGTAGTTGGGGCATGTTAAGAGTCAACGCCCGAGTCCTAAGTAAGAGGATGTTAAAAATGGATTTGAACTATACTGAGGTTATCATCCTCGCAAAAGATGACCCATCACCAACACTTTTTCGTTGAATGCCCTCACCCATCAGAATATCTTTCATCCCAATTAATGGACAATCCCTCAGGACTTATGCATCTTCAACATAAAATATGTACCGAGCCGGAGGCCATGACCCTTCATCTATTCCGTCTTATAAGGTTTTTGTTTAACGTTTGATTTAGATTTTCAATTTTAAGTTCTATTTTCTATCACAACTATTTAAATTCCAATTTTCACACGTAATCACCTTTTTACTCTATGAAAGATATACAACTTACACATACAAGCCTTAAACTTATTTAATTATAAAAATGGCAATCGGCAAACACCATAAGAGTTTTTATTTTCAACAATGTGTGATAAACATCAACTTAAACACATTCCACAAATATGTGGGCTAGACTTTAAGACTTGTGTGTTCCAGTGTCCGTCCCGTACACTTGATCTTTTGTCATATAATTCAAGATTTGGAACTTTTGGTCTTATAACATTATGACAATTATTAATCTTACTTAACCAACGCATCTCCACCAAACGTTACTATAATGAATATGATAAACTTATCGTTTGATAATTCCACCGTAACATCAACATTTCTTGTATGTTCCTACAATCTGAGTGTTTATATTGACTTAGTAACTGCCCGAGCATTCTGCAGGAGCCGTGAACTTGATCTTCGATCCCCAAAACAGCATAAGCATTTTCCAGGCATATCCATACCATAAGTTAGAATTTAATTGGTGACTAAATTACTTTCAGTTGACACGCGAAAACAATAAACAAATGTAAGCACATAGTTTGACATCTGATTACCAAACATTTTCAATCCAATATATGGATCTTCACTATCTCAACAAGATCATAAAATGTGTTAGGTAGATATTTAGGCTGTCAAATGTCAATTTATAGTAATACATTTATACATATTTAACTAGAAAAATGGGATCTACCCAATCCCAATTCCCAACAAGATCATAATATGTGTTAGAATTTGCTGGAATAACAAGGTAATGGGATTTCAAACTCCCTTTGACATTGCAACATTAAAAAATTTGTTTGACAATAATAAGTCAAACAGCGTTTGAGCTTTAACTTGTAATCTAAAATTTATTGGTCAAAATGCACCTGTTCAAGTATAATGAGTTGACTTATGAAATATAAAATATTATATATCCCATACTTCTAGAAAGGGTTGACATTTATTTCATTTGACTTGTTTTACGGACTGATTATATGTAATTTAGTCAAAAACCATTTCAGACAAAACAATGAGTTGTTAGTAACCAATGAATAACGAGACCAAAGTCAAGCTTTTAGTTTTTGTTAGATAAATTTTAATTTTTATTTCCCGGGCATGGAATATATTTTCATATTCTCATAGGCGTGAAAACATAAAAACCGATCAAGGTTGGAATTAACTGGATCAAGCAACACGACAAACACCAATAACTTTGTGGTAACTCACCACGACTCTTTCAATATTATTAGAGTTTATGTAATAATTTATTAATTACATATATATAGATAGATGTAAAAAAAAACTTTTAGCACCTATTAGACATCTAATAACAATTTGCCATCTAGTTAATTAACAGTTCTATGCAATTCTAGCTTAGTAATAGAACTTAAAAATCAATAAAATTAAAAATATTTTTAACATTTAACACAACCCAAACTACATCTGGATAATGGGTACTTAAAAAAAACTTTCATCGCATTTATACTGAGCCGGAGGTCACGACCTTTCATCTCTTCCGTCTTCTAAGGTTTTTGTTTAACGTTTGATTTAGGGTTTTATTTAGATTTCCAGTTCTGAACATAACTATTTAAATTACAGTTTTTCCATGTAATAACTTTTTTTTTATTTTATTTCTGAAAGTTATACAAAAAAGAAATCAGGCAACAAGGATTTTTAATTGCATTGACAATAAAGGTTTTGTTTGACGTGTATATTGTAGACATACAGTGTTTGACCTTTTAGCCTTTGTTAAAGTTATGTGTTGACTTTGTATAAGCCAAAATTTGCGGGTAAAAATTGTATGTTGACTTTTACTTCTTTGAACAGCGGTTACTTCTTTTAATAACAGTCGGCTTTTTATAGTTAATATATAATTCTTCTAAGAAGAAACTGGTTTCGTTGAGAGCTAATTATGATCACAGTTCTTAACTTCTAACTGGTTTCTTCCATATGTAACAAAATTTATTAATTGAACCCATTAAAGCTACAGCTACTTGCCTACTAACTGTTTTTTAAACTGCAATCTGTGAAATATGAAAGCAAAGCTAGCAAGATAAGATGCTGGACTTCATACATAAACTCAAATTAGATACTTTGGTGAAATTAAATGCATCTACAACTTTTTATTCTATGGTATCAGTATTTTCAATGCTTTGTTTTCATGCAGCCTGGCATCAGGACCTTGGCATCGGGTCAAGTTAAATAATAAAAGACAATGTCGTAATAAAAGTACATTTTCATTGGAGTACATACAATTAATAAAATACTATGTCATTTAAAATATATATATATATATATATATATATAATACATTTTATAATTGTTTGAAGACGATCCATTACATCTTCAATCATAATTTTCGCAAAGAAAAAAAAAGGAAAAAAAGACACTTTTCTAGTTTAAAAATTGCAAGGATAGACGGTAAAAAAAGCTTTTTACGTTTTTTCACTATACTCTAACCAAACAAAAAGTTTCAGAATATTGATTCTCCTTACTTCTATTCTTCGTGTCCTAGGGATTTACCATTTGTCATGGTTTGTTATACAAGTTTAGGTTATAAAGCAGTTTGAGGCCAAGAGACAAAATATTTTTGGGGAAGAGGTGAGGATTCATGCAGATTGGCTTATGTGAAGTGAAAATTGGTCATTGCTTATAAAGAATGGGGAAGGCTAATGTACAAATAAAATTAACGTGCTAAACGTGAGAATCAAGTAGAGTAGTTATGTAATTACATCATAAAGTAATTACATAATTACTCTATGATGTAATTACATACTTACTCTACTTGTATATATAATTGCTCTACTTGATTCTCACGTATAGCACGCTAATTTCATTTGTATTTGATCGAAACTCATAAAGAATAATTAAGGCGGCTTGGGGATAGGCAATCTGGAGGGTTTTAATTATGCTCTACTTTAGAAATGCCATTGGAGATTTGTGCATAATTTTGATAGTTAATTTATGAAGGTTTCTAAAGTCTATTCATGGTTAGAGTGATGGGATTTTTGATGGGTTAGTTAGATATAAAATAAATGGGGGGGGGGGGGGGGTGTGCTAGCGTATTGTGAATTAATGTCTCTTCCAACTTTCATGAATGGGTATTATTCCCTTCTCTTCGTTGAAGAAGCGGGTTGGAAATGGGGATGAAACTCAGATATGGAAAGATTCTTGGGTGGCTGTATCTTCTCTTTATGATAGATTCTAGGACTATTTGCTCTTGAGTCTGAGAAGGATTGTTGCATTAAGGATCGTAGGATGTAGGATAGCTAGTTGTAGGTGCAGACGGTTGTTTCGAGGAGATTGTGCAGGAGTGGCTTAGTGTTTTTCAAGAGGTTCATATGGTTGATAAGCGTGGCTCTTGGAAATACAACTGAATTGGTTGACAAGGAACAATTTTCTATTAAGGCATTCGAAATTCTTTTGACCGGGAGGTTCTTCCAGATGGAAGATATGCCAACTATTTGGAACCATTACATTCCTAGAAAGGTTAATGGCTTGGCGGGTGTTGTTGGATCGTCTTTGTACTCGTACAAACTTGGATAATAAAGGAAGTGATGCTTAGTGTTATGTTCAATGTGCTTCGCCAAACTTCAAACTTACGGATCACTTGGGTGATTTGGCAATACCACAAGAACAAGGTTTTGAACAACAAGGACTACGAGGGAGGAATTATTTTTTTTAACTATATAGTCAATTGTTACTTTGCTTTTTTATCGTTAAGCTAATATCAACGGGGAGATTTTTGGTCACAAAACAAATAAGTTAATAGCAAATTAACTAGGCTATCTGCGAATGGTAAAAGCTTACGTATATTGACTTTTAAAATCCTGTAGTTTGTCGTGGAGTGGGAATAGGAGATAATCCTAGTTTAGTACATAATATTCCTCCTAATTAAACAACATAATTATGTTATCCTCAATATTAATTAAAATAATATAAGTAAATTAGTTAGCTTAATACTTATAAAATACGGTTTAAGAATTTCATGGCCAGCTAATTAAATTAGCATAATATCATGTCCTAATAGTTTCCCTTTAAAATAATAGTATTATTTCTTATTTGACTTCGATTTGCCGCGTTCTTGAGCAAAGGGTACTAGCGACAGCAAAAAGGAACACAAAGTATGTCATGCTATCAAATCGTTAATTTTACTCGCAACAAGTTCTACGGATTTATTTTTGATCAACCACAATTATTGCATCTGAACGCGTTCATCATAATATTTAAGGCTTGATATTTTTTTTATGAGCATAGCATTTCCAACATTCATAACTGATGCTTTTGATGAGATTTGTTCATGCAAATCATTGATAAGGGATTTTCATAACGAGTCCCTCTAAACATCCTAAGGACTCGACGGAATTGACGAGCTTTACCAAACAATCCAAACAACATGGTAGTGTCTATGATACCATTCAGAATAGTTTTTTTAAAAGGCAATTTTATAAAAAAGAAAAAAAGCTACTTGCAAGAGCCCAATAAAAAAAGTACATAACATACAACATAAACAAACTAGAGAACAACAATTATATGGGGAAATTAACGAAGTTAATCATGTACTAATCTTCCCAATTCAAACTCGACCTTCAACTCCTATGCTTAATCCAAAGAAACGAAATCACTTTGACATCGTTGACCACTCGCCCAATCGAAATCGACACCGTTTTATCAAAAAACTTAATTATGGACTTCTCCACCATGCGCCAAAACACATTCGATAAGGCTATGTGTAGCGGGGCTACAAGTTGGGGGGGGGGGGGGGTAGGTGACATGTGTCGCCTAGTCAGCAAATGAACAATTTTTGTTTTATGGGTGTAATGATGTTGTAGCCCCATCACATCATACACACACACAAACATAAAGTTTGGATCAAATACAAATGAAATTAACGTGCTAATTGTGAGAATCAAGTAAAGCAATTATATATATATAAGTAGAATAATTATGTAATTACATCATAGGGTAATTACATAAATACTCTATTTGATTATCACAATTAACATGTTAATTTCATATGTACGTTAACTTTCCCCTATATACATATATCACCTACATAATAAATATTAATTTCAAACAAAACTCACGGCGATAAATCCATGCCGCCCTTGTCGACCCTCATATCGCCGGAAGGGGAGGGGGGGGGGGTTGTTCCTCACAAAAATCGCTCCTTATTACATATTTTGCCGCCCAGTACATATTGTCTAAAAGAAATGTACGTGCTAAAAGACGGTTTGTCTTTTTGTACATCGTATATGTCCACTATGCGTGCCAGTTGAATAATTGGTCTAACTATTAGAATCAATATAAGTCTTCTTAATAATTTAATTTTCCCTTTATCATAACAACCTCAAGAATATTTTGATTTGCTTAATCTAATGCAAGCATGATTCATGAAGCTACTTAATAAATAGTTAAGTTTTTTCACATTGAATAATAATACAATTAATAAAAGGGAATTTTAGTGTAGGTAGCCTTTAGTTTATTAAAACATTGTTAGCCCGTTTTTCATCTCTATATTTATAATTACATTAAAAAACATTAAAGTTCTACTTTATATTTAATTAATAATTCATTTTATATCTTATTATTATAGTTTTTTATTCTTCGCTCACAACTAACTTCAACAAATATTTAAAAATAAATATACATAAACAAACTATCCCTAAATTTATAAAAAAAAATCACTAACTATCTACTCCTTTACTCACAACCTCACCCTAAAATTTATTAAATTCCCTCACAGGAATTTAAGGGATGGGCTGGGAATACTCTAACAAATTAGATAAAGTACTAGAGAGTCATTTAATTTGTATATGCATTGTTCTAAGACTGGGTGTTGTAAAATAATTACCAAGAGCTAGTTATTGTGCTACCCCACATAAGCAGTGTGGCAATAAACGGCCACCATTTATTAAAGTGTTATAGGTTCACAATGATTAAATAAATTTAGAAAAAACAAAGAAAAAAAAGATTGGTGGTTAGTGGGGTAGACCCCACCCCTTCTTTATTGTGATAACATCGATACTCGATATCACCATAGCGTCAGTACCAAGGCGTTAAAGGGTGTTGTGGTTTGACGACGTGAGGTGGCCCATGGCGTATGATCTCTACCCTTCTCAACACAACTTAAAGATAGACAAACATAATAAAAAGTTAAATTCAAGACTCATCTTTGGAAACACAAATGAGATATCGAAGTTAAATATTTCCAATTTTACCCTTTGGTTATTAATACTACTCCCAACTAACAAATTGTTACACATCACTCCAAACTTTCATCTTATCTGTTTATGTCACTCCCTCACTAACTGAACATTAACGACGTTAGTGTTCATGTTGACTTGGACGTTTTTATATTGAGTTGGCATGCTTATGTGTTATATGTGGGTCTCACATAGCCACCTCATCATCTTCTTCATCAAATTAACCATAGTAGTCTCTAACACCACCCACCAACCTACACCACCACCAACAACCACCACCACTTTAGGGCATATCATAACTTAAATATTCGTTTCTTTTCTTCATCTCTCTACCAATATTTAAGAATACTTATCGTCATCTTCCTTATCACATACCTCCATCAATACTTAATGGATTCGAGTGATTCTTGGGCCTAAATTGTTTAGTTTTTTCATGGAGAACAAAACCCACCAATTACTTTCCTCGATTTCAACCCATTATTTGGATATCGTAATCTAGGGTTTCGACCGATTTTTGGTCTTGAGGAAATTGAGGGAAAACGCAGGCTATCGCCTAGTAAGATGCTAAGCACTGTATACACCAAAACAATACATATAAACTTCCCAATAACAATACAAACCTACACAAAACTTTCCACTATAAAGATAACGCAATCTAGGGTTTTGACTGATTTTGGGTCTTGAGAAAAAAGACCCAAAATCGGTCGAAACCATAGATTACGAGATCCAAAAATCAGGGGAGGGGTGAGGGATTGAGAAACTAATTGGTGGGTTTTATTCTTCTTGAAAAACTAAGCACTTTAGGCCCAACAATCACTCGATCCGTTGAGTATTGATGGAGGTATGTGATGAGGAAGATGAAGATGGGTGTAGAAGTTCTTGATAAAGAGATGAAGAAAAGAAATGAAGATTTAAGTTACGATCTACCCTAAAGTGATGATGGTGTAGGTTGATGGGTGGTACGCGTTGGAAGCGACTATGGTTAATTTGATGAAGAAGATGATGAGGTGGCTATGTGGGACCCACATATGACACATAAGCATGCAACTCAATAAAAATGTCTATGTCAACTTAAGGAGTGATATAATTAATAAATAAGTTGAAAGCTGAGAGTAATGCGTAATAATTTGTTAATTGAGAGTGATATTTACCAAAAGAGTGAAAGTTATTTAAATCCAATACCCCCAAAACAAAATAAAGAAAATTAGTTATTTAAATCCAATACCCCCAAAACAAAATAAAGAAAATTAGAAAACCTGCGCTAGCTAGTGAGAGCAACTTATCAGACATCACATATGCACATGCACGCATATATAAGTTAATTAAAAATTAAAGTTTTGAAAACAATTGATTACAATAAACCAATTTTCATTACATAACTTCTAACATATAATAAGCATGTAAATGTAATTTCACATATGTATGTATATAAACATCATCATCATGAAAGTAAAGTTACTAACATTGAATGACAAACCACAAACATAGGTTACATTTTTATTAACCACAAAATTTAACTAAAAATGATGACAAATATGTATTAAAATATAATAGTATGTGAACAAAGTCCTTATACATAAATCATGCTAAGATTTAGATTGCTACGAGTAAAAAATTCCATTTTAAAACTTCACATAAAAATAATACATATGCCCTGTTAATATATTCTAAGAAAATTATTTTATTTATTTAAAAATAAAAATATATATTATTACCATTTAACAGGGAGATCGTGCGATGGGCGGTGCAAACCCTAAGAGAGAAGAATATTTTATTATTTTACAGCATTACAAAAACATTAATTGAAAAGTAATAAAAACATGCAAATTATAACAATCATTATATTTATTATTTTCTTTAAGTAGGTTGTTTTGTTTATTTTTATGCAACAATTTCAGCTCGACACGTAATCGCAAAGGAATGGGAATCTGCATATTATAAGGGGGTGAGTTATGACCAAGTTCAAGTAACATTTAGGGAATTACCTCACACGATTTCCTTTGATTTTATTGAATTTTTTTAACCTTTTTCATTACACACATTTGATAACATGTAATATACACTGTAATCTAATCAATGTTATAAAAATCGGTTTTTAAACCTCATTGGGTTGGGCTTAGAAAGTGTACAAGTGTACAACCGATTCTATGAGTTATTTAACCGGGTTAACTACTTAACTCTAGAATTCCATAAAATACAATTTTAACTAAAAAATGCTCCAGAATACAGGATTCCATAGTATAGAAAATGCCGCTAGGTTAAAACTGATTGATTTGATAGTATAGAAAATGCGGCTATGTTAAAACTTCTAATAAGAGGTAAAGATGGCCCACTAAAAGTTTTTGGTTTAAAACCTAAATAATAAAATTTACATTGAACTTAAGCTAGTACGGTGATATCATCCAACATTACTAGTAAGCTAACAATGGGGGAGGGTTAAAATACAATTAGGATTCATAGGGTAACTTATGGACGGAAAGTTATCGTATTTAGAGGTGCAAAAATCAGGTTATTCCAAACCTGCTTGGGTTGGGTATCCTGATTTTTGATTCTTTGGTTCGGGTTTCAACCCCTGAGAGGGAAAGGACATAGTTTGGGTTTTAGCCGATTTTCTTTTGGGCTTGATCGGTTTTAAAGTACATAGTTACAAATTAATCTCAACCTTATGGTTTGGTTTAGGTCCAAACCAGTTCCCAGGGTTGGGTTAATTAGCACAATATTTTTGTGCTCCTTTAATATGCCACCGTAAATACTAATTGTTTGATGTTAAAGATTATGGTAATTTTATAAATGATGTGGCGAATGGACATTAATGTTGTTACGTGGATCATTTGACGAAGGTAAGGTATGATTGTTTTAATCCTTTCTAAAAATTATTTTAGGGGCTCTACGTATCTTATATTATCAAGATACATTTAACATACGAACATCATCATTTTAAAAGAAAAGAACGGCCGACTTATTGTGGAAGAAGATATAGACGGAGAAGAATATATATATAGGGTAGGGTTAATGTAAAAAACAATATTTTTGTGAGAAGAATAAGAATAGATCTAGGCCATTTAATCTATGATCTAGTGGTTAAGATTGGTAGTTTTAGATAGTTGTATTGTTTCATATTTACATTGTATAGTGTCATATTTAGGTGGTTTGTTTTATTTTAAAGCTCTTCTCACACTTTTCACAAAACACTTGTTTTTTATTTGAACTCTTTTATATATATACTAGTTTTTAGCCCCCGTATTACGGGGGTTGTTTTATATTGTTTGTTCCAATATTTATTTTTTTAATTGATATTTTTTTATTGTATGAAAGTTAATAATATACTTATGGTTTGATGATAAATTGTTTTACAAATAAATGAGATGTTATAACCCGGTTTAAAAGTTATATGGTTTTGATGAGACCCAAGACCCGTTTTTTTTTACTATGAAATTTGTTTTTTAATTATAAATAATATTTATGAAAGTTAATAATATACTTATGATTTGATGAGACCCAAGACCCGTTTATTGTTTTTACTATCAAATTGGCTTTTTAATTTAAATAATATATATATCTTTTTTAAAATAAGAGATTTTATTTTTTATTATATCCTATTTTATAGGATTTTTACATAAATAATTTGGTGAGAATAATTTTTAATTTAATGAGATGTTATAACCCGTTTAAGAAATATCTGGGTTTGGTAAGACTCATACCCATGAATTCGGGTCAAATGCATGAGAAACCTCCATTTAAAAATCAAGCAAATCTGGTGACTCCAAAAGAAAGGGGAGCGATTACATCGCGACACATAGGATTTTTATGTCTTCATTTATATATATTACTAGTTTTTATCCCCCATATTACGGGGGTTGTTTTATATTGTTTGTTCTAATATTTATTCATTTTTTGAATTTATATTTTTTTATTGTATGAAACATAATAATATATACTTATTGTTTGATGATAAATTATTTCACAAATAAATGAGATGCTATAACCCGTTTTAAAAGTTATATGGTTTTGATGAGACCCAAGACCCGTTTATTTTTTTATTATAAAATTGTTTTTTTAATTATAAAAAATATTTATAAAAGTTAATAATATACTTATAGTTTGATGAAACCCAAGACCCGTTTATTTATTTTACTATAAAATTGGTTTTTTAATTTAAATGATATATATATATTTTTTAAATAAATATAATATCAACTTTTATTATATCCTATTTTATAGGATTTTTACATCAATAATTTGGTGAGAGTAATTTTTAATTTAATGAGATGTTATAACCCGTTTAAGGAATATCTGGGTTTGGTAAGACCCATACCCATGAATTCGGGTCAAATGCATGAGAAGCCTTTATTTAAAAATCAAGCAAATCTGGTGACTCCAAAAAAAGGGGGAACGACCACATCGCAACACATAGGATTTTTATGTCTTCGTTATATATATATATATATATATATATATATATATATATATATATATATGGTAAGGATCCTAAGAGAACCCTTTGCAAATTGAGAACTTTGAGAACCATTTTGGACCACTAAAAACACCTTTATAAAAAATATTTAAAAAAATCATAAAACAAAAAATAACAAAATTTTTTAAAAAAGTAAAAAAACCAAAATTCTTATATTTCATCCCGGTTTCATTAAAAAAATAATTTAAAAAAAAAAAAAAACGTCGTATTATACACATATGTATAATTTTTTTTAATCTTTAGTTACGTGATATACACATATGTATAGTATCATTTATCTTAAATTATACACATGTGTATAAAAAAATCATGTAAATGTACATATATGTATATATTATAAATATGTGTATATGATTTGGCTAAACCGAGTTTTTTTTATGAAACCGGGATGTTAAAATAAGAATTTTGATTTTTTTTACTTTTTTCAGTTTTGTGTTTTTTTTTATTTTATGATTTTTTTTACTTTTTGTTTTTTTTTTTGTTGTAAAAAATGGTTCCCATAGTTCTCAATTTCAAAAGAGTTCTCTTATGATCCTGATCCTATAGATATATATATGTATTGGATCATTTCAGAAGTTTTTTTACAACAAGAAGTGCGAGAAGTGAAGGTGTAACTCCATTAATCCTTAATTTCATTCAATTTCTTATGTGTAGGTGTTGTGTAGGTGCGTATGTACGTGTGTAGGTGCGTATATACGTTTGTAGGTACGTATGTTTGTATATGTGTATGTATGTTTGTATGTGTGTAGGTACGTTTTTTTTAATGTGGCTCGGTACATTTGTATGTGTATAGGTAGGTTTGAATGTGTATTAAGACATAAATACAACCAACCTACATACATGTAGGTAACATCATAAGCAATGGAGTGAAAAATTACGGATTAATGGAGATACACATTCATTTCTCGCACTTCTCGCTATAATATCACTTCTCGCAAGATCCATCACACACACACACACACACATATATATATAGAGAGAGAGGAGGGTTAACGTACAATAATAGGTTATCGTACATTAGGTACGCGAGACCCTGTACCACCAGATCCTAATTGCAATTAAAACTACGCGGTGGCATAATTGTAATTAAATCAAAAAAATACTTCTCGCACAACAGATCGTCATTTGTTGCAAGCCTTCAACCATAATCAAATTATCCACAAAACTAAAGCATAATCAAAAATCGATAAACCCATTATCGCTATAGTTTAATAATCTTCAAATTGATCAAAAATTGTTGATTTAATCAATAGAATTGATGTGTAGGAAGCTTTAGAATCATCAATCGATTATGAAATTGCATAATAATACACTTAATTGAGCTATGATTAGGGTTCATGTTTAAACGTTCTGCACAAAAACTTTAAACGTCCTGGGCTTTTTGTACAGAACTTCTAAACTTTTTGTACAGAACTTTTAAATTTTTTGTCTAGAACTTCTAAATAAAAAGTTTAGACCAAAATGAAGAAAAAGTTTAAACGTTCTAACAAAAAATGAACAAAAAGTTTAAACGTTTGACTAATACGTTCTGATCAAAACTACAAATTTAAACGTTCTGACCAAAACGAACACCTTTAAACGTTCAAGTTTAGATGTTATGTACCAAAACTTTAGAAGTTCTAACAAAAGGTTTAGAAGTTCTATACAAAAAACTTTAGAAGTTCTATACAAAAACTTTATACGTTTTGTTTAAACGTTTAGAACAAAAATCAATTAAACTTTAAAAGTTCAGTACAAAAAGTTTATACGTTCTGTTTATACGTTTTAGGTTCATGTTAATACGTTCAATGTTAAAACCCAGAACTCAAACTCAAAATTGATAACTGAAACTTCAAATTGATGATTAATTGGATCAATTTCAAAGTTTAATTGATCAATTAGTTCATCAATTTCAATTTCAATTGATCAATTTGATAAACTAACCTGTGAACAACTCGTGACGGAGAAAGATGGTGTTCACGATGGTAACGTCGATGGTCGCGACGGTGAATACAATCATTGGACGGTGACGAATTGATGAACGGTGATAGTGAAGGCGGACGGAATCGATGGGAGCAGTGGATCATAGTTGATGAAATTTACAATATTGCCATCGCGTGATTTTGAAATCAACAGTGTAGGAACTCGCGTACGTAATGTATGATTAGGGATTATTGTATTGGATCTTTTATCTATATATATATATATATATATATATATATATATATATATATATATATATATATATATAAACTATGTGTAGTTAAAAGTCAAATGCAATTAAGGGGAATATGGGTATTTCAGGATAAAGAATTAGAATCCGATTAAACACGATCTGAATTCTGAAAAACCCTCGATTTCACGATTGGAAAAAGTTAACACTTTGGTATTTTATTATTAGTGAGGATTAGTATTACGGCGTTCATTAAACATAGTAAACGCTAGCAAGAAATTAAGAACATAAAGGAACATTTTTGCAAAATATATAGGATACATTACTACACGCAAACGTCCATTACCTGCGGATTTTGTTTTTGTTTAAATGGCAAGCGCCATTAAAAAAAACCCACCCGGTCACTTCATAACTAGCTAGTTTAAGCTACTTAAGCCACAACACCCAAGTTTATGGATGATCTAGTTAAAGTTTCACTGTCTATGTAACAATTTCGTAACGCTATAACTATCACATGCTACTTAGCCACAAGCCCACAATACATAACTGAAGAGGTAGGTTCCCGCAAAGCCCAGTTGGACCCACAAGACTCACCTTGAAGAGGTACGTCTACGCAAAGACCAACTGGATCTGCAGAACCCACCATGCTCAGAGAGATGAAGACCTTACACGCAGTAAGCCAGCTGTCCCCGCAGGAAAGCCTCCCTTGGTACAGTACCATGCCTGTCCCCGCAGCTGTGGATACAAGCCAAGAAGGAAGGCTACCCGCACTAACAGTAAGGCTACACGCATAATGTAACACCCCGACCAAAGGCGGATTATACATCGGGGCGCCACATATTGTTTCATTACTCGTGACACTATTGGGTGTCAATATTTAATAAATACATTCATTCGCGCACGCGCAGGGTAAACACAAGATAACATAAATCATCATAAATCAATATATTGTAAGGCAAAATATTAGAACAACAAATAACTTGTCTTGATACATTTTAATCTAGGTCCAAAATAAAGAAAACTTCCTATGTGTCCACAAGCTCCAAAACAGCTACTGCAAACCTGAACATGTGTTAAAATAAACGTCAAACACTTGCGTGTTGGTGAGAAATCAAGTTTAATACAATACATAGATAACAATAAATCTGCGCGCAACACGTGTATGTCTGGTGTTTAACAAGGGTGCAATCAGATTGTGATCAAGCCTAAATAGATCATAGCTCATAGTTCATAGTTCAATCCGTGCTCCCAATTGAGCACAAAAAAACGAGAAAACATCTGTGCAAGTGTAAACAAAGAAAACCATAAACGATAGGTGTCCCGTGTTCATCTAATGGATCCATGAAAACTTCGGAATAGGCCGAACAAAGCGGTTAATGATACACACATACAAATAAACAGCCAAGTAAACGTCCTCAACACATGGGATACTGCGCGACTAAAGTTCATAAACAAGTTTAAGACTCTAAGTTTGTACGAACACATGAACATCCCAAAACATTAAAAGTAAAAAGGGATTAGATACGAGATTACTCACTTGATAAACGATGCGGTGTAAGATAAAGCAAGAACCAACTTTAAACAAGCACAAGTTAACCTATAAATAAGATTATTGTTTTAATGAATTGATTTAAGTCTTGATTATAAGTTAGCATAATTAATAAGTAAATTATTATATATAATATATATATATTACCGGAAAAGCAGGGCAGAACAGGGAGGAAGACGGAGGCAGAGAGGGAGGCGGCAGAGAGCAAGGAAAACAGGAGAGATTAAGTGTTTTGTGTGTGTAGTGTTAAGAAAATATTACTATTATTATTTATAGAGAAAACCCTAGGAGACACAATCCCTAGAAAAGGGGAAAGGATCTCAAGACAAACAGAACAAGACAAAACAAAAGATAACAAAAGATATCAAAAGCAAGTAAAAGATATCAAAAGATATGGCAGCTGCAGGGGGCAAGATAAAGCTGTCAGGGAACAGTAAAAAAGCATGGGCGGGTCAGATAAAGGTACTGGTCAAGCATGGCAAAAGCAGATCTCAAAAGATAATGTCAGTCACTTTATCTGCCAACCAATGGGGTTGGTGCGCATGCTGCGCCAAAAGTGGCTTTTCAGACATAAAGCAGATTAGGTCAACAGCTCAAAAGATAAGACAACACAAAAGCAACGGCTAGATTCAACAGAAGAAAACTCAAAGGGTTCAGCGCGAGAAGGCTAAGGCGCGAAGGCAGACACAGAAGGTCAAGAGAGCGCGAGCGCGAAGGCAGACAGAAACAACCTTAACGCGTCGCGGAAAGAACTACATTCCTAAGCGCGTCGCGGGAAGAATCATATTTCTTAGCGCGCCGCGGGAGGAACTAGAATTCCTAGCGCGCCGCGGGAAGAACTATAATTCTTCGCGCGTCGAGGGATGAACTACGATTCTTAGCGCGCTGCGAGAAGAATTACAAATCCTTAGCGCGTCGCGGGAAGAACTACCGTTCTTAGCGCGCTGCGAGAAGAATTACAATTCTTAGCGCGCTGCGAGAAGAGTTTGTCTCGCGTATCGCTGAAACAGGTGGTCTTCACGCAGGATTCCTTGCAAGGGGTCTGCGCAGACAACCTTAGGCGGGAAGGAACAAAAGAGTTAGAAGAAAAAGAGGGAAACAAGGCTTAAGGGCGGGACGGCGACAAGAGGGAAAAGAAGGCGGAAAGAGAGAAGGAGAGGGACGGGACGGCGGAAAGAAAAAGAGAGAGAGAGGCGGGAAGGAAAAGTATATTATTATTAAAAGTAAAATATAAGTATAAATATTAAATCATAAAAGAAAGAGATCGGGTCGGAGAAACGGGTACCTGGGCCGGGTCGGATTCGGGCAGATGTTACAGTCTCCCCTACTTTAAGAAATTTCGTCCCGAAATTTATCTCGAAGTAGGTTGCGCAGAGAACAGGTGCGGGTACTTGATCTTCATTTGATCTTCCCTTTCCCATGTAAACTCGGCTCCGCGCTTGGACTCCCAGCGAACTTTCACGATGGGGATACGACTGCGCTTGGTTTGCTTAACCTCGCGATCCATAATCTCAACAGGCTTCTCAACAAAATGCATAGTTTCATCAACTTGAACTTCATCAAGTGGAATGTGAAGGTTCTCGTCAGCTAAACACTTCTTGAGATTGGATACATGGAACGTTGGATGCACATTTCTGAGCGCGGGCGGCAGGTCAAGTCTGTAGGCAACTTTTCCTACACGCGCGAGAATTTTGAATGGACCAACATAACGAGGAGCAAGCTTACCTTTCTTCCCAAAGCGGACAACACCCTTCCAGGGCGACACTTTGAGGAGAACAAGATCACTAACTTGAAATTCGAGAGGCTTCCGCCTACGATCTGCGTAACTCTTCTGTCGGCTTCTGGCAGTCAGCAGATGATCACGGATCTTGGCGATTTTATCGGTTGTCTCTTGAACAAGTTCGGGTCCTGTGATTTGAGCTTCACCCACTTCGCTCCAACAAATCGGGGAGCGGCACTTACGACCGTAAAGTGCTTCAAATGGGGCCATACCGATACTGGAATGATAGCTGTTATTATAAGAGAACTCGATCAAAGGCAGGTGCGAATCCCAATTACCTCCAAAATCAAGAACACAAGATCGGAGCATATCCTCAAGAGTCTGAATAGTTCGCTCAGACTGACCGTCAGTCTGAGGATGATATGCCGTACTCATGTCCAAGCGAGTTCCTAGCGCATATTGGAGAGATTTCCAAAAGCGAGATATAAAACGGCCATCGCGATCGGATATGATGCTCAAAGGAGTACCATGGCGGCAGACAATTTCCTTTACATAAAGCTGCGCGAGTTGCTCAACACGGTAGTTTTCACGAATGGGCAGAAAGTGAGCAGACTTAGTCAAACGATCCACTATTACCCAAATGCTATCATGTTTGCTTGCTGTCAAAGGTAACTTGGTAATAAAGTCCATCGCTATACATTCCCATTTCCACGTAGGAATTTCTGGTTGTTCGAGTAAACCAGATGGGCGTTGGTGTTCAGCTTTTACTTTAGAACAAGTCAGGCATCTAGCTACGAACACAGCAATATCCTTCTTCATACCGGGCCACCAATAAGTAATGCGCAAATCCTTGTACATCTTATCAGCGCCAGGATGAATAGAATACCGAGATTTATGCGCTTCACTCAGGATATCAGCGCGAAGATTCTCATCAAAGGGAATCCAGATGCGATTGAGATAGCAGAGAATTCCACTCAGATTAGGCACAAAATGCGCTTCCGCGCCACACGCTAACTCGGCGCGAAGGCTACCATTACTGATGGATGCGCGCTGCGCGTCACGAATACGCGATTCAAGGTTGCTTTGGATCGGCGCGAAGTGAAGCTGCGTGCGCGGCAAAATACAGTTAAGCTGGCAGGGTTTTCGGCTGAGCGCATCGGCTACCACATTAGCCTTACCAGGATGATACCGGATCTCACAATCGTAATCGCTGATGAGTTCGTTCCATCGGCGTTGCCTCATGTTAAGTTCCTTCTGATCAAAGATATGCTGAAGGCTTTTATGGTCAGTGTAAAGGATACACTTAGTACCATAAAGGTAGTGTCTCCAGATCTTCAAGGCAAAAACAACTGCACCAAGTTCGAGATCGTGAGTTGTATAATTCTTTTCATGAACCTTAAGTTGCCTCGATGCGTAAGCGATAACCTTGCCTCGTTGCATAAGAACACAACCGAGACCTTGGTTGGAGGCATCGCAGTACACGACAAAATCATCATTACCCTCAGGTAGCGCAAGAACAGGAGCTTCACACAACAAACGCTTGAGCGTTAGAAAGGCTTCTTCTTGCTTCGAGCCCCAAATATACGGTTTACCTTTGTGCGTTAGAGCTGTTAAAGGCAGTGCGATCTTTGAGAAGTTCGAAATGAATCGCCGGTAGTAACCAGCTAAGCCCAGAAAGGAACGGATCTCGGAAGGAGAGGATGGCGTAATCCAGTTCTTGATTGCTTCAATTTTGGATGGGTCGACATGAATACCCATCTTGTTAACAACATGGCCAAGAAACTGTACTCCATCAGACCAGAATTCACACTTGGAAAGCTTAGCATAGAGCTGCTCGGCTCTAAGCTTTTGCAATACCAATCGGAGATGTTGCTCATGCTCGGCCTTGGTCTTAAAATAAATCAGAACGTCATCGATAAACACAATCACGAATTTATCCAAGAAAGGCCTACACACCCGATTCATTAGATCCATGAAAACGGCGGGTGCGTTGGTTAGACCGAAGGACATGACCAAGAATTCAAAATGGCCATAACGAGTTCGAAAAGCAGTCTTCGGAACATCTTCATCGCGGATGCGCAACTGGTGATAGCCAGAACGGAGATCAATCTTCGAGAAACAAGAGGCACCTTGGAGTTGATCAAAGAGGTCGTCAATACGCGGTAAGGGATACCGGTTTTTAATGGTGAGTTTGTTCAACTCGCGGTAATCAATACACATGCGAAACGATCCATCTTTCTTTTTAACGAACAACACCGGAGCACCCCAGGGCGAAGAGCTAGGGCGAATGAATCCTTTAGCAGTCAACTCTTGAAGTTGGCTTGCCAATTCTTGCATCTCAGCGGGTGCAAGACGATAAGGAGATTTAGCTACGGGGGAAGCACCAGGGACAAGATCAATACGGAACTCGACTTCACGAGCGGGAGGGATACCAGGAAGATCATCAGGAAAAACTTCAGGAAAATTACGCACAACAGGGATATCGCGAAGCTTCTTTTCTTCAGCAGGTTTAACCACATGAGCTAAGAATGCAATACACCTTTTTCGCATGAGTCTTCGGGCTTCGGCGCAAGACATAAGTTTAAGACCACTGGAGGGTTTTTCGCCGTAAATATGAAGATCACCATTTTCTCGAGGAATGCGAATCAACTTCTTGGCGCAAATAACTTCGGCGCGATTATGCGAAAGCCAGTCCATACCAATAATAACATCAAAGCTTCCAAGAGGCATAGGGATGAGGTCAATCAGAAAATCGTTTTCGTTAAGGTTAAGCGTGCAATCTTTAATCACTGAGTTAATTAAAACAGTTTCACCATTAGCCAATTCAACTGAAACATCCTCTTTTAAGTCATCGCGCGGTCGCGCAAGTTTCTGTTCGAGGGCGCGAGAGATAAAACTTCGATCGGCGCCAGTATCAAAAAGTACAGAAGCATAAAATCCGTTAAGCAAAAATGTACCATTAACTACGTCATTATTCGCTTGCGCTTGGTGCGCGGTTATGTTAAAAGCTCGTCCACGCGTCACTTGGTTCGAAATCTGGTTCACCGGATTCGCTTGCGTAATCTGAACTTGTAGTCTCGGGCACGCGTTCCGGAAATGACTGGGATCACCGCAGTTATAGCACGACCTGGGTCGTGGGTTTTGGTAGGTTGGTTGTGGGTTCTGCGGGTAGACTGGTGGTATTGGCGCAATTGGATTGGCGGGAGGGACTCTACAGTATTCGGTTGAGTGACCAACGCGGCCACATCGGTTACATTGTCGACACGGGGTCTGAGTTGGGTGGTGAAGTCTACAGGTTGGGCAAAAGGGTTGGTTTCCTGTGTAAGGTTTCTTAGGAGGCGGGGCAGGGAGTGCGGGATTGGTTAAGGCATAGTTGTGGACTACAGGAGGTGTTGGGTAGGCTGACAGTGGGTTAGGCGCATAAACTGGAGGTTGGTATGCGGGTTGCTGGACTATGGGTGGGCTGGTAAGCGCATAGGCCTTGCGCCTGCGCTTGAGGTTGTTACGGTTTGAGGGTTCTGGTTTGGTTTCTGTTGGTTCAGGAACAGTCTTGGTGAGTTTGGTCTTTTCTGTTCCCCGCAGGAACAGGGTTCCTGCTCTGACATGGTTGTCGCTGAGCACAGCGGCCAACTCGATGGCGTCAGAGAGGGTAACTGGGTTTCTGGCCCATACAGAATCTTGAATTTCCATGGGGAGACCCCCAAGGAATTTCTCTATGGCTCGGCGGGAAGGGGTAACAAGGTGAGGGACAAGCAGGCTTAGTTCATGGAAGCGCGTCGCGTACTCGCGCGCTTCACCGCTGTATTGCTTAAGATTCCAAAATTCTTCCTCCAAGCGCTTAACTTCGTTGGGAGGGCAGAATTCTCGCGAAAGAATTTCCTTAAATTCCTCCCAGAGCATGCTGGAAGCAGCTTCTGCGCCACGCGCATGAGCTACTCCATTCCACCATGTAAGCGCTCTGGATTCCAGGACACTGGAAGCATACAGGGTTCGTCTGTCTGAGGGGCATTGGGTGTGGAGGAAAGTGTTTTCTATTTTCTCAAGCCACTGAAGCATCACGGTGGCTCCTTCAAGACCTGTGAACTTTGGAGGGTTACCCGCGTTAAAGGATTTAATGTTATAACTAGAGGTGTTGGTATTGTTTTGGCTCAAGGCTTGGGCTATCGCGGCGGCCATTTCCTGGGAACGTTGCTGTCTACGCATGCGCGAGGCTTCTCTTCTCTGAAATCGGCGAGATAGCGGAGGCATTCTATAAAAATTTTAATTTTAGTTAATATCTTGGCTTTAGCGCAAAGTTTTAATCTTATAAAGCTTGGTTTCACGGAGTCAGTTACTGTCAAAAGTTAAAGTAAAATAAATGACCCTAAATGCAGACTTAATAAAGGTAACAAATTCGAATCAAGAATCGACAATTCATGTATCACCATGACTTTCCGAATTCCCAATTTAAAATATACGAGCAACGAGTATTGGAGATTGACGATTCATGTATCACCATGACTCTTCAATCTTCAATATAAAATATACAAGAAAATGAGTATTGGAGGTTGACAATTCATGCATTACCATGACTTTTCAAGTCTCCAACCTCAGAACATAATCGTAAATGGAAATTGAAAATCAACTATTCATGTATCACCATGACCTTTCGGATTTTCAAATCCAACAAACGAATATGTAAGAAAAATCAATAAAAATCGAAATTCAACAAAAATCGAAATATCGCGAAATAAAACATAAGATCATATACTGCGCATGCGCGAGCATATTCATAAATAACGAGTAACTAACAATAAGCGCGCAAACATGAGATTTCTCTCATGCGCGAGAAGGGACTCTTAGGTATTCTAGGCCGTTACGTCTAACCACCTATCCTAAAGTCAACGAGCTCTGATACCAATCTGTAACACCCCGACCAAAGGCGGATTATACATCGGGGCGCCACATATTGTTTCATTACTCGTGACACTATTGGGTGTCAATATTTAATAAATACATTCATTCGCGCACGCGCAGGGTAAACACAAGATAACATAAATCATCATAAATCAATATATTATAAGGCAAAATATTAGAACAACAAATAACTTGTCTTGATACATTTTAATCTAGGTCCAAAATAAAGAAAACTTCTTATGTGTCCACAAGCTCCAAAACAGCTACTGCAAACCTGAACATGTGTTAAAATAAACGTCAAACACTTGCGTGTTGGTGAGAAATCAAGTTTAATACAATACATAGATAACAATAAATCTGCGCGCAACACGTGTATGTCTGGTGTTTAACAAGGGTGCAATCAGATTGTGATCAAGCCTAAATAGATCATAGCTCATAGTTCATAGTTCAATCCGTGCTCCCAATTGAGCACAAAAAAACGAGAAAACATCTGTGCAAGTGTAAACAAAGAAAACCGTAAACGATAGGTCTCCCGTGTTCATCTAATGGATCCATGAAAACTTCGGAATAGGCCGAACAAAGCGGTTAATGATACACACATACAAATAAACAGCCAAGTAAACGTCCTCAACACATGGGATACTGCGCGACTAAAGTTCATAAACAAGTTTAAGACTCTAAGTTTGTACGAACACATGAACATCCCAAAACATTAAAAGTAAAAAGGGATTAGATACGAGATTACTCACTTGATAAACGATGCGGTGTAAGATAAAGCAAGAACCAACTTTAAACAAGCACAAGTTAACCTATAAATAAGATTATTGTTTTAATGAATTGATTTAAGTCTTGATTATAAGTTAGCATAATTAATAAGTAAATTATTATATATAATATATATATATTACCGGAAAAGCAGGGCAGAACAGGGAGGAAGACGGAGGCAGAGAGGGAGGCGGCAGAGAGCAAGGAAAACAGGAGAGATTAAGTGTTTTGTGTGTGTAGTGTTAAGAAAATATTACTATTATTATTTATAGAGAAAACCCTAGGAGACACAATCCCTAGAAAAGGGGAAAGGATCTCAAGACAAACAGAACAAGACAAAACAAAAGATAACAAAAGATATCAAAAGCAAGTAAAAGATATCAAAAGATATGGCAGCTGCAGGGGGCAAGATAAAGCTGTCAGGGAACAGTAAAAAAGCATGGGCGGGTCAGATAAAGGTACTGGTCAAGCATGGCAAAAGCAGATCTCAAAAGATAATGTCAGTCACTTTATCTGCCAACCAATGGGGTTGGTGCGCATGCTGCGCCAAAAGTGGCTTTTCAGACATAAAGCAGATTAGGTCAACAGCTCAAAAGATAAGACAACACAAAAGCAACGGCTAGATTCAACAGAAGAAAACTCAAAGGGTTCAGCGCGAGAAGGCTAAGGCGCGAAGGCAGACACAGAAGGTCAAGAGAGCGCGAGCGCGAAGGCAGACAGAAACAACCTTAACGCGTCGCGGAAAGAACTACATTCCTAAGCGCGTCGCGGGAAGAATCATATTTCTTAGCGCGCCGCGGGAGGAACTAGAATTCCTAGCGCGCCGCGGGAAGAACTATAATTCTTCGCGCGTCGAGGGATGAACTAAGATTCTTAGCGCGCTGCGAGAAGAATTACAAATCCTTAGCGCGTCGCGGGAAGAACTACCGTTCTTAGCGCGCTGCGAGAAGAATTACAATTCTTAGCGCGCTGCGAGAAGAGTTCGTCTCGCGTATCGCTGAAACAGGTGGTCTTCACGCAGGATTCCTTGCAAGGGGTCTGCGCAGACAACCTTAGGCGGGAAGGAACAAAAGAGTTAGAAGAAAAAGAGGGAAACAAGGCTTAAGGGCGGGACGGCGACAAGAGGGAAAAGAAGGCGGAAAGAGAGAAGGAGAGGGACGGGACGGCGGAAAGAAAAAGAGAGAGAGAGGCGGGAAGGAAAAGTATATTATTATTAAAAGTAAAATATAAGTATAAATATTAAATCATAAAAGAAAGAGATCGGGTCGGAGAAACGGGTACCTGGGCCGGGTCGAATTCGGGCAGATGTTACACATAAGGCACTAACTCTTATACTTCAGTAATGTCACCTGAAGAAGGAATGAGCAGGGCGGGAATATTCCCGCCCAAAAGAGCCAGTCCGTACGCTTCTAGAAGATCTTTTGTACTATACCTACCAAGGTATGGACAAATAGACAAGATCTGACAAAAGCAACCCATGAACCAATCACAGGGTGACAGCTCACTGACAATAGTACGAGGAGGAGCACGCTCCAGTACAAAATGTCGCTATTAGCCGCTGCCTACCCACCAACTCCTATCATGGCACAAACGTAGCCCATAGTTGGTGGAAAAGGAATATTATATACAGCTGGCCGTACCTGCTTGGAAACCTACCTTCGGCTATAAATACTCCAACACCTTGGAACGGTATCATCATCTTCTCTCTAGCTATTTCTCTCTATATACACTTATATTCAGATCAACCTAGTCTGATTCTCACGCCGGAGGGTGGTCACAAGGAGGAACCCCCCTTTCTCAGTGACGAGCTTACGGTGTCTGTTTTGCAGGTTGAAAAGAATAACCATCTTTGCCGGACCTAACCCTCGTGGGAAACATCTACTTAACCCTAAGATTATCCTTAATCTGTCGGGGTCACTTAGTGTTTCTTCATTGGCGCCATCCGTGCATTAAGCTAGAACTCTTCTTTTTCTCAGTTTTTTCAAACTTCTGGAAAGATGGTTAAGGTTACTCCGATGCCAAAGCCACCGGGTAACCAAGAAACTTCGGTAACCACAACCCCAGCTACTGGGGGGGACACCGGTGAATACACGATTGTTACGAACACTACCCCGGTTACCCAAGCCGGGGCAAGTGCAGTAAACAATCCTCTCCTGGGATTCATTGATACCCAGTTAGGGAGACAAAAGACGAGACTTCCCCGACAAACACCAGAACAAGTTAAAGCTTGGGCGGAAGCACGTCAGAAAGAATTCCAAACCGAGTTGGACGAACGTTTACGTTCACTCCAACAGGCCAATGACAAATTCGGAAGCACTCGACAACAGCTCAACATGAGCAATGATTGCGAGTACGTGGATGATGAATATTGGGAAGAATCTGACAGTGACGCAAACCCACGTCATAAGACGAAAGGGAAGCGTAAAGAAGCAGACTTCCACTCGAGAAGAAATTTCGAAGAAACTTTCGAACCAAGGAACACGGGGGGAAACCCACGTGACTTCTCCAAAACTTTCAGACCAACTGTTGCGAATGCGGGAACGTCCAAATTTTCAAGGGACATTGCGGAAGCAATCGCTCCAAAGAGTGCCAAACAGATGTCCAACATAGGCATTTACGATGGCATATCTGACCCGGACGATCAAATGAACAGATTTACAGCGGAGGCAACCTTCAGTAATTGGACGGAACCCACATGGTGTTACATGTTCCAAATGACGCTCGTCGGGGCAGCCAGAGCGTGGTTTGATCGTCTACCGGTCCACCACATCTACGATTGGGCAGACTTCCAGCACAAATTCAGCCAGCACTTCAGTCAACAAAGAAAATATACTGAAGAGCAATGGACGATCCTCAACTGCATCCGAGAGGAAGACGAATCTTTGCTAGACTACATCACTCGCTTCAACTCAAAGAAGCTAAGTCTGGGCACTATTAGCGAAGATCTTGTTCGCGCCGCTTTCATCCAGGGCGCTGAGTACCCAGAGCTCATCCGCACGTTGACAGGTAAAGACGGCATGCCACCCACGTGGGATGCCATCATGACGGCAGCTAAACGCTTTGCCGAAACAGAGAAGCAACTGGGTAGAAATCTTCCCCAGAGCACAAACCTCTACACCCAGAGAACAAGAGAAAATAACGTCCGTACCGCCCGACAAAACAAAAAGAGGAAGCTTGGTATTTGGCAGTCAAGGGTAAACTTTGACACCTCATCCAGCTCTCGCCCTCTCTTAGGCGGAAGAGACAACATGCAGTCGTCGAACCGGAATCCCAGATGGACGCCACTCACCAAAAGCGTCACCGAGATATTTGCCACCGAGAGGCTCCCATGGCCAAAGGCTCCAATAATCCGACAGCGTCAAAGCGCTGATCAGAGCAAATCCTGTGATTTCCACGGGACAAAAGGCCACACCACGGAGGAATGCACATCCTTGAAGGATGTCGACGAAACATTCGTCAAAGATGGGAAACTTACACACCTCGTGGCGTCAATCAAGAACGGAGGGAGGAAAGACAATCGGTACAAGGGCAATGGACGGAAGCCCGTCGACATCAGCATTCACATGGTTCAAGGCAACATCAGAGAAAGAACGACGAACAACAGAGCCAAGTGCGTGGAAGGAAGCAGAAGTGCGCTTCCCGCGTGTGCCAGGGGGGCCCAACAAAGAAGGTCCCATAGTCATCAAAAGCCAGCTGGGGCACTACATCACCTCCCGCACCCTTGCTGATAATGGCGCTTCATCAACGATCATGTATAGGCAGTTCTTCGACAAGCTAGACGACGAAGACAAGAAACGCCTAGAAACAGTTTACGCCTCGATGGAAGGGTTCGACGGCAGCACAAACACCCCCTTGGGAATCCTATCTTTCCCCGTCACTCTCACGGACGGGAAGTACTCCCGCACAGAAGACGTGGACTTCGTTGTAATGAGGAAGCCACACCACACATACGACATTCTCTTCGGGAGAGATGGGATGGCAAGATTTAATGCCGTGGTGTCTTCGGTCCATGGTATGATGGGATGGCCAACAGCTGAGGGCGTCGCTGTGATCACGGGCATTCCCCAGGTATGCATCGCATCTGTCTCATCTAAACCCAAACCAAAATGGCTAAACCAACCACCTCTGAGTCAGAAGAATGGGCCTTCAATGGCAAATACCCTGACCAGGCCGTTACCATTGGCCCAACGATCACTAATCCCACACGCACCTTACTCAAACGCTTGTTGCAAAAAAAATGCCGACATCTTCGCGTGGACACCAGCTAACATGACTGGTGTACCTCGAAGTAAGGCTGAGCATAAGCTCAAGTGTGACCCGGCGTTTGCGCCGGTCATACAAAAGCGTCGCGTAATGGGTGCTGAGCAGGCTAACGCGTGTAGAACCCAAGTCAAGGAACTCCTTGACGCAGGCATCGTACGCGTTAGTAAATATCAAACATGGGTTGCAAATCCCGTCATGGTACCAAAATCCAACAAACAATGGCGCATGTGCATAGATTTTAAAGACCTAAACAAGGCATGCCCCAAGGATTGTTACCCGTTACCCGAAATTGACCTTAAGGTAGATTCATTAGCACCGTTTCGCCTTAAATGCTTCCTTGATGCGTATAAAGGGTACCATCAAGTCCACATGGCTGTTGACGATCAGGATAAAACCGCATTTCGGACGCCCGATGGCACATTTTGTTACCAAATGATGCCATTCGGACTAAAGAATGCCGGATCCACATACCAACGCCTGATGGATAAAGAGTTTCATGACCAAATCGGGAGGAACTTGGACGTTTACATGGATGACTTGGTCATCAAAAGCCTCGAGCCAGAGGCGATGTTGAAAGACATCGAAGAAACTTTCAACACGCTCAGAAAGATAAACATGAAGCTCAACCCGAGCAAGTGTTCCTTTGGGATGGAAGATGGGAAGTTCTTAGGAGTCATCGTTACCAAAGATGGCTTCAGAGCGAACCCCGAAAAGGTTGAAGCCATTATGAAAATGGAATCACCTACTATCTGTGGAGTACACGCAGGTCCACGCGCAGTTGTAGCTAAGCTAAACAACGCGGGATACTTTTGGCCGGGGATGCACACGGATGCGCTGCCTACATCAGAAAATGTAGGTCCTGCCAGCTCTACGCACCCAACACGCATCGCCCGAAGAACGAACTTGTTCCAGTCACTTCTTCATGGCCATTCCAGAAGTGGGCCATCGATGTTACAGGCTGTTGGTACATAGATGTCAGTAGTTCATATGTATAAAGTCTGTAATTGAGTCTGTAATATTGTTTATGTAATTGTTTGTGTAACAGCGAAGTTGACAAGTTCGCTTAGGCGAACTTGTTAACCGAGCGAAGTTGTTGACAAGTTCGCCTAGGCGAACTTGTTCAACGAGCGAAGTTATTGACAACTTCGCCTGAGGCGAAGTTGTCGTGTATTTAAGTAACCTACGGGTTACTGTTTAGAGTTCGGTTTTTCGAGAGTCTGTTTGAGTGTTAGTGATAGTGTGTGATCATTTCACGTGTCAAGTGTCTGTAATAGACGTGGTTCGAGTTATAATATAACGTGGTTTCGTTTGTATCGTGTGTTCGTGTTTTACGTATTCTACGCTCGTATCTACCCACGAAGGGATTCTGCACCTGCGTAGATAGCGATATCCCGTGTACGATCCGTCCAGGAACCTACAATTGGTATCAGAGCCTTAGGCTCTTATGCTATGGTTCGAGATCTGCGTTTTGGTGTTTCTGGCACGTTTCTGTGCGTTTCTGGCCGAACAGCGCCGTAGGCGAAGTTATTGTTCATCAGGCGAAGTTGCCGTCACTGTTCGTAGGGTTTCAGCGAAGATATAAGGTCTGGCGAAGTTATGAACAGGCGAAGTTGACTTTAGGCGAAGTTGACTTTAGGCGAAGTTGACTTCTCGGCGAAGTTATAGCCAGGCGAAGTTATGGACAGACGAAGTTAACTTTAGGCGAAGTTAACGAGAAAAAAAAAAAAAAAGAGAGTATTTTGGTGTTTTCGTCTGTATGGACAGGTGTACACGATTATTGTGAGACCGGAGATGTTGTTCCGTCAACGAGTGAAACTTGTTATCTCTGGGTCTTACGTGTGAACAAATACGTGTCAACTCTGGATATGGAGTTGAGTTTGTGAATGGGATATTGATTGAAACTGGATATTGACACATATTTGGGTGTTTGTGGGCAATGAAATTGTTGTTGTTCGAGGTGACCAATTGAAGAAAGTCAAATTGAACTGAAGGTTTTTGTCATTACTGGATTGCGGTCAGAGCATATTATTTATGTTACTTTCAAGGCGTTCGAGAATTGGATCCTGAAACGTGATGCTTATTTATTAGAGTGAAAATTCTGGAACAAGTTGGATTTAATCGGGAACTAAAGTGTTTATGTTCTTGATCGTTATCCCTGGTGATTGAAGATGCTTCGGATTAATTAATGGTCATGTGTTAGATTCTGTCAAAGTGGTTTTGTGATGAAATTGATCACTTGATGTTGAGTAGTTGAAGATTAAACCTTATCGTATGCCGACGAGTTGGTGAAGTTGTGGAGGAAGCCCAACTTCACGTGTTGGTGAAGTCAGATGGACTCACGTGATTGGTTGAGATGATCTATTGGCACGAGGATGCATGCATTTCAAAGACCTCAATCGTTATAGTCGGAGAAGCTTACACTGAAGGGGAGATCTGATATGGAAGACGCTGGGTGACTGGTAGATTTGTGAAGCTACAGGACAGTTTCAGACACGGCTGGTTGATGAGCAAACAGAAGATCATCAGTTAAGAGGGAGTCTGTTGGTGCATGTTTTGTAACAGATGATCTTTTGTGTTTGTTAGAATTGAGAGCAACGGTCAAAGGGGAGACTGTTGGTGCATTTTGTGACCGTCGCTATAGGACAGTTGGGTATTTTGTGCATTTTGTGACCGTCCCACAGCAGCAGAGAACGTTCAGTTCCTAGTGGTAACCATCGACTACTTCACCAAGTGGATAGAAGCAAAACCCCTAGCCCAAACAACCGCAAAACATATCAAAAAATTTATTTGGGAATTTATTATTTGTCGTTTTGGACTTCCACAGAATTTGGTGAGCGATAACGGCACCAACTTTGCTGACCAGAAGCTACAAAAGTGGCTGAAAGAGCTTCAAATCACCCACACCTTTACCTCAGTGGCACACCCGCAGGGTAATGGTGAGGTGGAAAGAGCAAACAAGAGCATCGTCGACGGCATAAAGAAAAGACTCTTGGAGCATAGATCCGGCTGGGTGGACGAAGTTCCACATGTTCTTTGGGCAAACAGAACGCTGAAAAAAGCAAGCACGGGCGAAACCCCATTCAGCCTCACCTATGGCACTGAAGCCATGGTTCCAGTCGAGATCGGTCTACCCTCACCAAGAGTCATAACCCAACCAGAAGACAATGATGCGGAAAGACGGTTAGACCTTATGCTAACCGAAGAGCGCAGAGACTTGGCCGCAGCGCTTGAAGAGAACTACAAGCGACAAATGCAAAAGTACTACAACACGCGGGTGAAACTCTGCAACTTCAATGTCGGAGACTACATACTGCGTAACAACGAGGCTTCGAACCAGGAGCTCCCAGGAAAGCTGGCCCCGGTCTGGGAAGGGCCATACATTATTAAAAAAGTTATGGGAAAGGGCGCATACCGGCTCGAAAGGCTCGATGGCACCCCCATCCCAAGAACATGGAATGGAGCTCAATTACGCAGATGCTACATGTAGATCTATTCCAAACTTGTAACGAACAGGCCTAGAGCCACTTTTAATGGAAATGATTCTCCTTATCACATTGATGCTGATAGCCTCACCTTTATACTTATGATCTGACCACACTGATATGCCGGTATTCACCGCATAAATGAGGGAGGAAGTAAGTCATTGCGTGTGGAAAGCGGCACAACCCGCATAAACACGAATAAACAGTAAAAATTTCTAAGGGAAAGATGAGGAAAACCTTCACGCAGGTCAGATATAGATGAAGTTTTGTCATCCTACTAAGTGAAAGTGACGGTCCTACCCGCACAATCATGATAAAGGAAACAGAACATTAACCTATTATCTGACACGCGCCGAAAAGTTAACTTATTTAAAACACTTAAAAAATTGCTAAGTTAAAACTAAAATATGCATGAGCAAATCATATAATGTTTATAAGGCAAGGCATTAACAAAACATTTATATTCACGATAAAAGCTGTTCAAACATTACAAAATGGCTAGGTATCTACCCGCCTACAAAAAGTGAAAATCTATCCTAACGGCTTGGAGGAATCTCAAGATTCAGGCTTCGGGACCACTCCCTCCAAATCCACTTGAACCCGCACCATCAATTGGCTGCGGCTGTTCAAGGAAAGCTTTGAGAACAGCTAGCCCGTCATCAGCAGCAGCAACTTCACTCACCTTTTCCACGACCGGATGAGAGAAAGCAGCATACTGGTTCACAGCTTGGTCATAGGCAGCCTCAGTATCAACATCATGTAGAGGAAATCTGGAAGGCGAGATGCCTTTCTCTGCAAATTTTAGGCCAAGTAAGAAACCAACTTTCTCTCCATCCTCATGAGAAGCGTTGAGGGCTGTGCTCATGGCATCATCATAGGATGTGTTCGCGAAAATCCGATGCACAACCTACAAAAAAAAAAACTTTTCTAAGTATAAAAAAAAAGCAAGGCAAAGAATAATGGAGCTATGCGTACCGGCGGCAACGCTTCTCGTTGAAGCCAATCCTTATTGGACAGAGCCTCTTGAAGGGTAGCTTGAGCTTGATCGCGTGCGCGTTCGGCCTCATTCTTGTTTAGGTTGGCAAGCAACACCTCCTTGGCAGCAGCCTCCTCAACGCCTTTAAGCTTGCGCTCAGTGCGATCAAGCACACCCTTCTGATCCAAGAGCTCCTGTAGCTTCTTGGCGTCCTCCAAAGCCAAAGCCTCATGAGCCTGCTGAAGCTTCTCCAGTTTAGCTTTCAGTTCTTCATTCTCAGCACGTAGAGGCTCAGCAACAGCTTCAGCTTTTGTGGCCCTTTCAGTCGCATTACGCGCAGTTTCCTTAGCCAACCTAAGTTGTTCATTAACAACTTGGGAAGCCTTGGAACGGGCCTCATGCCTAGCTTGCATTTCGGCCTCAAGATCCTTGAAGGCCTTTTCTCTCTCAGCAGCGGTGGCGGCAAGCTTCTTGTTTTCTTCCCTCAGCGATCGCACCTGAGACCCCTCCAAGCTACGCGCAGTCCTTAACTTATTGTTTTCATGACAAAGTAATTCAACACGCGGCTGCATCCGGGCGAGTAGAATTCGGAGCTCGGTGGACAACCGGCCTTCCTGGTAACTAACCATTGCCTCCCCCAATGCACCACTTGGAGCGGCATGGCGCGTCCAATCGACGCAGTCTGCAGCCGTCCTGAGAGTCGTTCCTCGGCGGATATTCCACCTTGGGGCATAGACCTCATTGGAATCTGAAACTGCAAAAACAAAAAAAAAAACAGTTAAGAAAAAATGACAAGGATGGATAACAGGCCAAAGTAACCCCACGCACCTGTAGGGTCGATAACAGGCTGATAGCCGCTAAACCCATCACCCGAACCTGAAGGATATCCATCCAAGAGGTCAAGGAGATGGGAAGGAGGCAAAGATCGGACCCCCTTATCAACAGAGGTAAGTCTAGAGGTCCCAACTCTAAATATACCTGAAGAACCGGCCAAGGACGAAGTAGTCGTTGACGCCGAATGTGACACCGTAGAAGCCACAAAGGTAGAGACCATCGGAGATGAACTCATTTGAGATGAACTCATAACCGTTGCAGCCGCTGCAGATGAGCTCATGGAAAAAGTCACCGCCGGTCCGGTGAATGATGTAGTAAATATGGCACTGACGGCTGGCGAAGAAGTTGAACTGCTCAACGCAGCAACGAAAGTAGACGCCATCGTCGGCGCAGCAGCCATGATAGACGACGTCATTACCGGAACAGTTGCTTCAATAGTAGAAGCAACAGAAACAGACGCAGCCGTCTGGGTCATCGCCTCGGATAGGTTGACCAAACCTATCGTCGTGGGTCCTGAACCAACTCCTCCCGCACCACTCTCTTCAAAAACAGATAAGTCCACTTCTGCATAAAGAAAAACCTTAAGATGTCAAAAACAAAGGCGGAAGGAGATGCGGAAAAGGTACACAAAAAGTACACTTACTAGTTTTCTTGATCTTGAAAGCCCTGATAGGCGGAGATGGACCCGATGAAACTGGCCTCTTCACGCCAGTTACCTTCGCAATGATTAGCGGCTCGGAAGTGACAGTCGTTGTCCCAACCTCTGAGACAATGGTCTCGTCACCACCACCAAGGTTCCTCGCCGCCTCCTCACTCTCAGTCTCGGAATCGGACTGATTCCCCAAGTCAACGAAGGTAGCAACCTTCGTTTTGTCCTTCACGCTAGCCGCCTTCTTTTTCCTTACAATAAAAGGCCCATCTGCGGATCCCTCATCAGAAGATGACAAGATCAGAGGAATTCCAGCAGAAGTGTGAGTGTGAAGAGGACGAGGATTAAAGAACTCATTACCTGGCCGAGTGGCGCTTAAAATCTCATGGCCTGGCGGGTATACCTCTACGAACCTATCCGCAGTTTTCTCCAAAACGGGCAACTCGTTCTCATCAAGATCACGAGTACCCAACCGCGATGGACCACCAGTCTCCCGCGGGTGCAAAAGCGACTGTAAGTCGTTCCCCTCTGAAATAAAAATGATAACAATGTTAGAAGGACAACCCTAAACAAACACAAAAGACGGGGCATACCATAAGAAATATAGTTCAAACCGTATTTAAGAACGATGGGTATTTGCGGCGTCCCATACCCGGCATCCTTCCACACGCGACTCATCCCAAGCATGACCATCCCAGACTCCGCGAAAGCGATAAACAGGAGTCTGAATCTGGTAAATCTTGGTGAACCACTCCGTCTCCTGGTAATTGGAAGCCGGAAGATTAGGAAGTGCCCTCCCATTCTTGAACGACATCGCAATGGGAACGACACGAGCGGAAATGTAGAAAAACTCACGCTTCCAAGAGCGAAGACTACGCTCAGTAGTACAGATCTTCAAACCCTTGATCCGAGTGACAAGGGTATACCAACCCTGGACGCACCTCCAGGTATAGAAGGTCATCAGGCGGTCGACTCGAGGCTCGATATCCAAAATACGGCACACCCATTCGAAATGGCGAACTTTAGCAATTGCCATTGGGTGCACCTCTGTCAAATGAACACCGTGTTTCTCCAAAACACGGTATACGAACTTTGTTAATGGGAATCTTAGATTCCCATATAGGAAGAACGAAGCGTAAACCCCTATCTTGCCCTTAGGGGCGTCGTATACCGTCTGGTTGGTCTCCGGGAACTCCGGCTCATAGGCCTCCAGCATGAATTTCTTGACGATGTAATTGTATACATCGACAGAAAGAGTACACTGACACTCGCCAGCAGTACTCTTATCGTCCTTATCGGACGTTGACGTCGGGTTCTCAGGGAAAACGTCGGACTCTTCGACGTTAACCTCTGGGTCATGAGAAGAAGAAGACATTTTTTAAATATTAAGGATGAAAGAAAGCGGTTTCAGGAGAATGCTCGCCGGAAAAGATGAGAATTCGCCGGAAATCGCTTAAAAGAAAAGGAAGAGTGAAGTGAAGTTAATGGACGAAATACACCCTCTCCACCTTATATACTCATCGCAATGAATGCGATGAATTTAATGCGGATGAGAGAGAAAGCGTAGGAGCAATGACACGGCGACACGTGGATAAGGCAAGCTGGCAACAGATGTCAAAAAGGCGCGTGCCATAAAACTCGCGCCCACGCGCCTGAAAAAGCGCTCAGATTGACCGCATGCTGTCACGTCGTCACAACTTCCTGCACATCCTGAAACCGTCAGAAGACGCCAACGTCCTCTCAGCCGTTTGGACTGTCCTTATCCTTTCACCAACCCTCCGAATTTCAAAAAGATTCAAAAGTATGAGGGAATATACCCCCTTACCTTGGAAAGCAAGAAACCATAAGACAAGTGCGGGTACAATGTCAAGGCGAAACCCTTCACATACTTAGCACTTGCAGGGAATTGAAGCCAAGAAGATCGATCTTATGGGCCATGCTTGCGGAAAGAGAAATAACACCCCTGCATGGCGGGAACGTTGAGAACTAGATTGTTTGAAGCTTCAAGGTGGAATTAGTTGTTTAACATAACTGATCACTATGTCTAAAACTACCAAAACCTCGTGGAGAATCTACACAAGTGAAACTCAACTCTCCCGACTTGCGAAGAGGTTACATACCTACCCGCATCATACCCAAAGATCAGGCAGAAAAGTCGGGAATTTTCTGCAAGTGACATTAGGAAAACTGCGGGAAGAATCCCCACGGAGAACCTTAAAAAACGAAAACCCCTTTTAAAAGCCTTTGCTTAAAGTCCAAAAGTTTCCCTCACTTATTAACAATTCATGAGAAGAACAATGGACTGGGGGGACTTGAAGAGGTAGGTTCCCGCAAAGCCCAGTTGGACCCACAAGACTCACCTTGAAGAGGTACGTCTACGCAAAGACCAACTGGATCCGCAGAACCCACCATGCTCAGAGAGGTGAAGACCTTACACGCAGTAAGCCAGCTGTCCCCGCAGGAAAGCCTCCCTTGGTACAGTACCCTGCCTGTCCCCGCAGCTGTGGATACAAGCCAAGAAGGAAGGCTACCCGCACTAACAGTGAGGCTACACGCATAAGGCACTAACTCTTATACTTCAGTAATGTCACCTGAAGAAGGAATGAGCAGGGCGGGAATATTCCCGCCCAAAAGAGCCATTCCGTACGCTTCTAGAAGATCTTTTGTACTATACCTACCAAGGTATGGACAAATAGACAAGACCTGACAAAAGCAACCCATGAACCAATCACAGGGTGACAGCTCACTGACAATAGTACGAGGAGGAGCACGCTCAAGTACAAAATGTCGCTATCAGCCGCTGCCTACCCACCAACTCCTATCATGGCACGAACGTAGCCCATAGTTGGTGGAAAAGGAATATTATATACAGCTGGCCGTACCTGCTTGGAAACCTACCTTCGGCTATAAATACTCCAACACCTTGGAACGGTATCATCATCTTCTCTCTATATACACTTATATTCAGAGCAACTTAGTCTGATTCTCACGCCGGAGGGTGGTCACAAGGAGGAACCCCCCCCCCCCTTCTCAGTGATGAGCTTACGGTGTCTGTTTTGCAGGTTGAGAAGAATAGCCATCTTTGCCGGACCTAACCCTCGTGGAAAACATCTACTTAACCCTAAGATTATCCTTAATTTGTCGGGGTCACTTAGTGTTTCTTCAATAACCTTATGAATTCTATCTTACTTTTGCATTTTTTAATTCTTTTTGAACAACCGTTGAGGTCTCCGGCTGTATTCGTTAAATTGTATTGTCTTCAAAATATTTAACTTTGCTGTTGCTGAAAATTATATGTTTATTATATATAATATATATTGTTCTTGAGAAAATGGAAGATCTTTGTGGGATCTTATGGAATAGCTTTTTAAGGACAGCTGAGGGGACAAAATACCACCCTTCGTGCTCTCATATGTCGGCTTCTAAACTCGCCTTTCCGAACTCTATTGAATTATTTTCTTAAAGAATGCCAGACTTCAACGCACGTTGAGGCCAGCCCTAATTTCCAAACAATTCTCTCTCTCATCACATTTTCCACCAACCCAAACCTAAACATAAGCCTATCTAATACATTTCAAATATATATCGGTAGCCCCTTAATGATTTTATTTAGAGACTTTCTTTAAAGAGGTAAGAGATATAGTGCGTTTGATTCATTAAAAATACACATCTTAATGATTTATGAAACCTCTTAACTGTTAAGTTTCACAAACATATTGAATAATTGATCAGATGCCACCTGTTAATCAGTCAATATGATTTATCACAAGATTGTCAAACAACTTAACTTTTTGTTATCATATAAGCTAGCTAAAGTTTAGGTCCCCATTTTAAAAGGTTTAATTGTTTAACGTCTCAAACATTAGTATGTGTGATTATGTGTCTTTTAGAAATCATATACAAAAAACATGTGTAATTATATTCTCATGTTTCAAATTTCTAAGCAAGTTTTTTCTTTACGAACCGCACTACTATTTAGCATGCAATGTATGATAATAAAATTGAAAAGGAACTATATATAGGACATGTGTTGCTTCTTTGTCCTTGAACTGACTAATTGAGGAAATATATCTAGCAATGTGTGATAACAAAATTGAAAAGGAATTGTATATAGGACATGTGCTGTTTCTTTTCTTTATCAATGAATTGGTTAATCGAGAAATAAAGTATATAACCACTAATAAAAAAATGAGCACCACTTGCTAGTTTTATAACTTACATTTTTGGCAAATCAGATATTGTTTTGTTCTGTTTTGTTGTAAACATGGAAGACATACCATAGGTAATATTGCCTTGTCCTAATATCACCAACGTGTTTTGATGTCTTGGGTATGGATATGAGAGACCTGCCTAGCTAAGCACGTTTGAGCATGTGGAAGCAATCAATGAGTATGTCTTGAGAAGTTCCCACTCTGATAACAACAAACAAATTAAGCTGTCAAATCCTTATGGACGAATCAAACAATATTAATTGGTTGCTATGTGATGCCGGATGTTAATTCTTCGTTGCGGACCCTATTGTTGGGGTACGTTGTGGAGACTTTGGCAACAGTTAACGTCTCTAGAGTCTGATATAAGGGCACCGTCGACCCTAATGTTGTTTAGGGCAGGATTGATAATGGCCGGTAACCGGATCTCCAGCAAAACTGTATTTGTAGATCGAGTTCGTTGGCCTTAAGTTTCATGTATTAGGCAACCCTAACCTTTAGTCTATAAATACAAGTCTTTGTAATTGTAACACTTAACATTTCAATAATATTGTCTTGCTATATGTCAGATTAGATCGAATCACGTAAATTAACACCTATCAGTGTCTTTTATTTCCTTATTTTGTGTGTGTGCAATTAGTGCCGAGTTACTTTAATCTAAAATAATCTCCTTTTAACAGCTGGATATCCCTAACAGTGGCCAACACCTATCAGAGCTAGACTAATCTTTTGTAACTTTATACAATAAAAAAGAAACAAAATTACCTTTTGAAACTTCACAACAACAGTAAACCAAGGATATACAGAAACCCCATTGACTATGATATATAGTTAGTCTAGCGGACGAGAAGATTAATTAGAATATGAACAAACAAGAGAATTTGTACCCTAAGTTTCTTTTTCATTGTTTATTAACACTAACTAGAAACAAATCACAAAGAATATTACTAATTTCATACAAACCCGGGGTGCATACTCAAAGGGCTAGTTGCCTAGTTCTACTAGGCCAAGTCCACATTGAAAAAGAAGTGTACTACATGTTTTTTCATGACCGGACTGGAAACCAGAGATTTTATGTAACACAAAGCAAAGCAAGGTACACACCCTTGTAATGGTAATTTATTATATGAAAACAAGAGGGCAGGTGTGGATTAGGAGAAACGACGCTGATTCAGTTTTGTTAATTTCCATTGTCGTTCGTGTTGTCTTTTACATTTATTTTGTACTTGTCTTTCTTTGTTCCAGACTTTGGCTTCTTGCTGAAGTTAGTTTAGTTTTTTAAATATAGTGTGGTCTTTCAGAAAAAAAAAATATATTTTGGTTGTAATGAAAATGACATATTTTTGGTAGTCATACTAATTATGAGTTGTACTTTGCAATGCATGAGCTTGGTCCCATAGTGGACTGCTGATGTCAATCACCCATTTAACTCAATGATTAGCAATTAACTAATCTATAGTCAATGCTAACTAACACTTTTGAAACCTTATAAAGGGCATTGTTCCTCAGTTTCCTAATCATTTCAAAACCTCTTCTTTATTCATCGAAAGTACAAGAAAGAAAAAGATGGAGTCTTTTGGAAGCTTCTCTAGTGAAGAATGGCACAGTTTAGCCAGGATGTTTAGCACTGATGAAATTTCTGATCAATGTGGTCTTGGTTTAAACTTTGAAATCCCTAACATCCTTTTGTCTGTTAGTGATGAATCTAGCAATTTTGACTCATTTGAGCATTTAGTTAATGCTTCTGATGATGTTAACCCTAATTTCCAACATTTTTTCTCTAAAGAAAACAGCTTTAATGGCAGTGATGCTAGTAATAGCACAATCTCCCTCTCATATGAGAGTTTCCCATATTGCCCTTCTAATATTGTTCTTCCATCATCAAATGATGTTTGTGATCAATCCATCAATTATTATAAAATGAATGAGACCAACAACTCATGCCTACCATACTTGGCACAAGATGAAGCAGCACTTGTTTCCAGTAGGGAAACCCCTAACAAGAGGAAGCATAAGACACCTGATCCGCGGTATGTGGTGGATGATGAGGTCAAAAATCAGAAAGCCAAGAACACCACGAAAAGAAATCGGGTTTCCAGAGAGAATGTAAGTCTATTATTTTATTAATTTATGTGTCATTGTGAGATTGTGGAATTTGTTATTTATCTTCAAGAACATGCGATAACATAAAATATTAACCCCATTGATTAAAATCTTACAGAATCTTGTTTTGTATTTATTGTTTATAGAAAACAAAGATGAATGTACAATCAAAGAACAACCAGCTGATAAATCACGACGCAGAAAATGCTTACAATAATAACGGGGAAAGGAATGAGCAAAGTTCTAGTTCTTCTAGCTCCAATGATGATTGTAATGGAGCTCAAGATATGGATTGCACGGTTAATCCGAATGGAAAGACAAGAGCGAGTAGAGGAACCGCAACTGATCCGCAAAGCCTCTACGCAAGGGTGCGTACTATATATTTTCCTTAAAACTATAGATTGTGCAAGAAAAAGTCCTTAAAATGAAAACTATACAATAATATGTTTAAATCATTCGGTTTTTGCACTTCAATATGTAATTCATATTGTAGACTTAAGAAGATGTTAATTTTGCAGAAAAGAAGAGAGAGGATAAATGAGAGATTGAGAATCCTTCAAAACCTTGTACCAAATGGTACAAAGGTTGACATTAGCACAATGCTTGAAGAAGCAGTTGAATATGTGAAGTTCTTGAAGCTTCAAATTCAGGTAAACTAATAAAAATAATAATTTAAAATAATAGTCATTCATCAATAATAACAGCATAATTTTGTTTTAAAGGTTTCATTAACTAACTTTGATTTTCTTTGTAAATTTCTTGTAGTTGTTGAGCTCAGATGACATGTGGATGTATGCTCCTATAGCTTACAATGGAATGGATATGGGTCTCTACCAGAAGATTACACAAAATATATAAATTTAATTAGTTTTGAGATTTTAGTTTATTAAGGATGCTAAATAAAAAAGAAGATGAAAATATGAATATATAACTATATACACCATGACTTGTAATTTTATTATGTGATTATAAGATTCATATATATTCAGAAATATTTGTCAGATTTCGCCTTAACAATCACCTTAATAGCATTGGACTACACGTCATTTGGTTTGAAGATTCAATAACATTTGTCAGATACGAATATCATCGAGTATCTAGTTTACTTATTTCCTTTTCACGGCAAATCTACCTTACTCCTACTTTACTCCAAACTAATATACATCATTCCTAGATTTAAGAGGCAAGAGCCTCTACCAAGCGGGCTATTCCCACCGGCACAATTTTTGGATATTTACGTATACGAATGCGACTTCTTCGATATTATGAATACATAAACAAATTTGAGATTAGATTCTGAATTTGTGTATAGATATAATATAGAAAATTACATATTTATTTGAGAAAAATCACTCCATTGAAAAAAGAATTTCGAGGAAAAAAAATACTAGATACATCATGCATCCAACGGACCAACAGAGAAAAAGATTCATATTACAACATTCTTACATGGGCTTAAAAACTTTCTAGTTATTGGGCCTAAGATATTTTTGGAGTCAGTTTATTTAACACAGAAAATGTATTATAATTCTTAATTGCTCATTTTATAACCAGAGGTGCACAAATCAGGTTTTTCAAATACCCGGTTCTGGGTATGGAATCGAGCTCAGGTATGACCGAGTACTGGAAAATTGGGTATTAGTAATACCCGGGTCTGGTTCGGGTCCAGGTATTTTCTCTAAAAATCATACCCTATGCATCGGGTTCGGATCGGGTATAGAACCGGATACTTGAATACCCTATTTTCAGTGTAACATCCCAAAATTTCGATCTAAATTTGACAACTAAGTAAAGTTGGAGGATCAAAATTTTTCCCTAAAATAAGTGTTGGGAAAATTCAAATAAAGAAAATAAAATCATTCTATAAGGGAATAAAGTTATCTTATGTTAAGGATATGGAATAAGGAAATTCCATCCCAAGTGGAAACATTTCACATGGGTATAAATAAGGAAATTAAAACCCATCCCACATGGAAAGTAGTAAAGAAATGGAAGCTCTTTATAAGGAAAAGATTTTCTATAATAATATTCTTATATGCCTAGCATGCACCCAGTGGTCCTAGCTGAGGGTGCGAAGCACCCGACGCGCACGGGCTCGGGCGAAGGGCGCAATGTGGCGCTTTGATGGCGCACTTCGCACGTTCGCATCGCCGCGAGCCGCCTTAGTATTTTTGGACAACGAGAATCAGACTAGAAATGACAAGCTATCAAAGACAGGGACCAAAAGTGCAAATTCTGAAACTTTGTTCCCATCGCGATACGCGACGGGGTAACAATCAACCCATCGCGTAGCGCGATGGACTTGGTGAGTCACCAGACACGTGTTGAACACCGTGTCGACACGTGGCACAATATGACAGGCCACGTGTCATCACCGCATAAGGCGGTGTAAAATGGTCGCGTCGCGATACGCGACGGGCCACAAGGGACCTATCGCGATAGGATCCAAAATCGGCTATAAAAGGGGAGGCCACGAGCTCATTCCCCACACAGCTCTCCACTTCTCTCTAGATTCTCTCTCTAGAATTACTCTCTCACTACCTTGGTTTCCGTGCCGACCCGACAATCATCACCTCGTAATCTGTGCCACCCGAAAATAACCCGACAATCTATCTCGTACGTGCACAACACGACGGCCACCATTTGTTGCCTCGTTTTGTGTGCCAAGCATCGTAGTGCGTGCCAAGCTCTAAAGTTCCAACAGTTTAAACTATAGAATGCGATAGAGAGTGGAAGTACTGCTCAATCAATCTTAAGTAATCAAACTTTGAATACCAGTGCAGGGTTGGGGTTCTGCCTAAGTTATTATTTTATTATTATATGGCTTAGACCATAGTCAGGGGTATAGCCCAAACCTTGATCATAATTATGTTTACATAAGCTTTAAACATACAAAGGATTATAATAGTGTTTCTTTACAACTAAGAAACATCAATTTTACATTCATAAGGAAATATAGTTTCTTCACGATTAAGAAACATAGCATTCATATATAAAGAATATAGTTAAAATATTGTTTCTTCATGTGTAAGAAATATAAGGTTTTACATGCATAGCAGTCAATGAATATTTCTTCTTGAAGAAGAAACAGATTATAGATGTTTCTTCTAAATATTTTATTCAAACAAATGATCAATCAAGGTTTAAAGCTATTTAAACCAGACTAAAGGTCTATAGCCGGATCAAGAAACGATCCAGATATTTATATACCTATTTTATTATAGGTCAATCAATCAGTCAGTCAATCATTCACAATCAAGGTTTCAAACGCACACCGACGATACAGGTGAATACGTTAACCTTTTCAATCAGTCAAAACATATTTTATACTCAATAAGATAAACGAGTCTTTGTCTAATGAGTCAGTCAATGTTTGCATGAGATTTAATGTTCTCTAAAACATTATAATACAATATAGAAAATAAGGCAACTCAGACCGAGTACACATGTGTCTGGATCCAAACATAACTGTTCAGTCCATCAATCAATGGCCAGGTAGGCCACGGGCTAACGGTCATAACTAGTTCTCCTTGTAGGGGCTATACGCATATAGCTCGGGGGAACAACTGTGTGTGTGTAGGGGAGTGGTACAAAGCCCAGATGTGTTCGTGCATCTGCTGAGTGTTAGAGAAAACTATGATTGTATTGTAATTGTCAGTCAAAATATTTTATAGAGTCATACGTGTTCACCAGCATATAGCTGACGTATTTTTCCCCACATTGGAAACATATTAGCACAAGTTGCAAGGAACATAATCATTCATGATGATAGACGCTCGCAAGGTATAGATGGCTCAGTTTTAAACTATTGAATTATTATAAACAAGATTTAAATATGATTTATAAATCAAACACTCGGATATTTATTATTCGGGATGTTTTTAAATAAATTAATATTCTATTCAAATCAAAGTCTTCCGCTAAAATAAACCGCAACTCTGATGTATTTACAAAACAGGTACCAACTATTGGTCACACGCCTAGGCCCTAAACCGGGGTGTGACATTCAGGTATTGAAAAAACCCCGTGTTAGGGTATTTTCGTGCATATAATTCGTTATTTCTGAGCGATTCCAAGGAGAATATGAAGCGTGTGATACAAGTTAGAGCATTCACATCATATTCTCTATATTTTGTATGTGATACTGTTATAATATAGAGGGTACATGATTTAGGGTGTTGTGAGAAGATGAGAGATAAATTGCAATTATTTTTTTGTATATTTGATAAGCTACTGTTAATCCCCCAGTAACTTTTAATACTTTTTGAAATTGGTTGTAAGTGAATGACATATAAATTGTAATGATAAAAGCATAAAAAATATTATTTAATTGAAATTGATAAACAAAATGTATTGATATTTAGTGTAATTCTATATTTGAAGATCAATGAAAGGATGTGAATGCTCTTAAACCTTAGAATAAAAGACAATTCTGACTCCGCTTTATTTGCAGCCAACTATGTGGTTATATACCAACAATTGGTTATACATTGACTAGTATGCTTCTCTCACTCCTTTACAGAACATAGCAATATCTTCAATTGCCTAATCAATTGGTAAGGTTATTGATCGAGATCCACCCACAATAGTATGGGTAATCTAATTTACAAACACAACAAAGACGAATATTGTCGAGGAATCACCAAAGGAAAGCACTGACAACAAAAAACTGACAAATTTATACATGCATCAAGTGTCTTATCTTTTGACAAATTACCAACACATTAGCGGCATACTACCAACAATCATTTTATTAATGGATTACCGATTGGTTCCTCAAACTTTTAGTGGCAGCACTTTCCCCGGTAATACATTTTTATTCTAAATGTACCTTTTAGAAAGTTATGTTCAATAAATTTTATTTCGTTGAAAACGAAAAAAGAATTTTGTGTTCTTTAAACTATATTAGCCAAACTACAAAGAACTAAAAACAAATTCTCGTTACACATCAAACCTTGGCCTCAACTTTAGCACATATTACACGATGAACCAGAGATAGGCTAGCCTTTAGAATGTTTCTAATAACTTAAGTAATGAATTAAATCATATGCTTTAACCAAAGAGGATTAGACCATATACTGAAACTTCTGCAACATAACAACTGTAAATCGAACATTTCCGTTACATGTTTTAAACAGCTATAGTTTTATAAATCATTATCATTCATAAATCACAGTGTCAACCAATTTATATGGACTCATTAACATCATGCATAATTATCACCGGCTTCACAAATCAAACAAGGGGACTTGTCGACCCCATACACTCAAGTGCCAGTCAGTCAGTCAGTCACACGTCCACGTCAACTTAAGCTGGCGTTGCCATATCATCACATATTTCCCGCCACAACCAGGTCCGATCAACCCCATTAATTCGACCCGACAGACAGAGAAAGTTGACCAAACACGATCCTAGTCCAACAGCAATGGCGACCACCGATTCAACAATCCAGATTCAACCTCGGAACTCAAGGACTTGAGGTCAGATTCATCTTCTTCAATTCTCCCTAGGGTTTAATTTAATTGCTCTTTTACCCATTTCTCTAAATACCCCCATTTTTTAGGGTTTTATTTTAGGACTTATATATAAAGTTTTAATTTTTATAGGTATCAAGATTAGGCTATGGCTGTATGGGCCTTACTGGTGTCTATAATAATCCACTCTCTGAACAAGATGCCATTAAAGTACTCAAACAAGCTTTTACTTTAGGTATTACATTCTTTGATACTGCGGATGTGTACGGTGCAGATCACGCTAACGAGATACTTATCGGAAAGGTATTATTTGGATGCTGGTAATTATTACCACCGTACATTTTTACGCATGCGGTTGGAATAACGGTTTTATGCATACAAATTACAATGCAGTTGTTAAAGGAACTACCACGAGATAAGATCCAGTTAGCTACAAAGTTTGGTATTTACAAGATCGAGCCCGGTAAGGTTACGGTTAAAGGTGGTGCCGAATATGCACGCGAGTGTTGTGAGGGTAGTTTGAAGCGGTTAGGTGTTGACTATATTGATCTCTATTATATTCATAGGATTGATACAACTGTTCCTATTGAGGATACTGTAAGTTCACATTTATGTTATTGTATCTTTAGATGACACTTTTGACCCGTTAGTTTTCATTTGTCGGGTCAAGTTATGATTTATCTCAAACGGGTACTTTAAGAAAGAAAAATTAGCTAAATGGGGAACCAGTAAAATCAATCAAAACTGAGCAGCCTATTATACTAGGCCTCACAAACGGGGCGGGTTCGGTTAGGGGTCATAACATGTTCTAAGCAAAAATGATTTTTCGTAAATACGGGCTCTAATCAAAATTTGTAAACTTGTCACTGCGTACTAGGGGTGTGCACAAAGCCGAAACAACCGAACAGTAATCTGATATTCTGACATACATGAGCCTAATTAAAAGTCGAAGGTTTGGTTTTATATTTTTTAAAAGTTGATTTTTTTCAGTTTTTGGTTTGGTTTAAGTCCAAAGCCGACCCATGCACACCCCTTGCATATAATGTCTTGAGTTGTTTTATTCTAAGATTTTGCTAATTTAATAATAATTTTTTATAATCATATCATAACACAAGCATTGTGTATCTACTCAACAACCCGACGTGACCTGGCCCGTCGTGTTAATTCATAACACACCTGCCCATCTTGCCACCTCAAAAATATCAGTATTACACCAAATTGGTTTCACTTATGTAAACATTAGATGGAAGAGCTTAAAAAGATGGTGGAAGAAGGTAAATTAAAGTACATCGGGCTATCAGATGCTAACGCAGACACAATTAGGAGAGCACACGCGGTTCGTCCAATCACCGCCTTACAAATGGAATATTCCCTTTGGACTCGGGAGATTGAGGATGAACTGATTCCACTGTGCAGGTATTATTGTTAGACTTTTCCTATATTGTTACAAGTTTGTTGTAAACTTTATTCTTTTAGGGAACTCGGAATTGGCATAGTTCCGTATTGTCCACTAGGCCGGGGATTTTTCGGGGGCAAAGCAATAAAAGAAAGCATTCCCAAAAATAGTTTTTTGGTAATTACTCAACCACAAACAACTCTTCTGATTTTTGGAATATAAAATATAAGAAGTTACAATAATTTTTGCCTTTCAGGAATGGAATGCTAGGTTTAATGGGGAAAACCTTGTAAAAAATAAGGTTTTTTATGATCGAGTAGAAGCAATGGCGGAAAGGCATGGATGTTCAACTGCTCAGCTTGCGCTTGCATGGGTTCTCCATCAAGGAAATGATGTGGTACCGATTCCGGGTATGTTTGAATATAAAAAACAAGTGTCTGTAGTAAACAATAACGTCTACGTGACAATTTCGACTCGTTTACTTATAAATACGTTGATTTGGGTTGACTTGTATCGTGTAAGGGTCAAATATAAAAGGGAAACGGGTATTTATTATTTTGAATGTAATTAAGAAATGCACACGAACTTAATAAATAGTGTTACCAAAATATTTTAGGCTAAATGCATAATGATCAGTTAATCATTAATTATCAAAGAGATTAGGCCCAAAATTCATTATTTTGGGCAATTCTTTTTGGCCCAATAGTTTCAAGACCGAATGGTAAAATTGAAACCAAACAGTTTTCAAAAATTCTAAAACCGATTTTTTGATATTTGACTAAACCTATCCAAACCGACCCATGCACCAAGCCATATGGCCTGCAAATATTGTTCCCTCTAAGAATATGATAACTGGTCGGATCCTATTTTATAACTCATCTTCTTTTTCTCATATATATAATAATGTGATGCTATTAATCACAAATCATTTGAGGTGATAGGTACGACAAAGATTAAAAATCTTGAAGAGAATATTGGTTCGGTTAATGTGAAACTTACAAAAGAAGTAGAAGAGATTGGTAACGCAGTACCTTTAGATGAAGTTGCAGGTTCCAAAAGTAACGAAGCTCTTCTACGTGTGTCGTGGAAGTTCGCAAATACACCGCCGAAGAACAACATCCAATCGTCTTGATGCATCATCGAGGTACAATTGGACAACTTTTTGTGTTTCATCACGTTGTTTCCTCATGTAAAAAACGTATTTTCAACTATGTTTTTAGGGGATTGAGGGTTACTTTGTAGTTGACTTGGTCAATGTTGATCTTACATTCATCTTATTTTCTCAAAATCAAGCAAATTATGAATAAGCTGGCTTTTAGACTTCAGTTATAGAGAGAATAGTATTAGGGGTATATGAAACATTTTGGAGTAATTGATTGAAGTTTAGTTTTATTAAGGTCAACTGCTGAGTTAAGTGTGTATATATTTTTGTTAAAAAATATATACAATATTTGTAAAAGTTGACTTGTTTCACAAAAATATGTAAAGTCTTAAAATTGTTTCATAAACATTGTTGTTTTATAAAAATATTAAACTCTTTAATATATTTTGTAAACATTTTTGTTTTACAAATATATCATATAAATTTGTAAGAGGGAGTTTTAGAAACATTTTATATTTATAAAACTTAGTGTTATTTCTTGTCGATGAATGTGGGTCGATTTTTCGTTTGTAAACAGGGCCCGAGTCATGCGCTTAAAGACGGAGAACCGATGGAATTTACCAAGAAATCGGAGTATGTTATGACTAATAGACAGCTAAGAATTTAGATAATCAGTTTGATAATACAAATCAATATACCATCTAACATATAAAAATCTTCCAACACAAATTTCAGTTTTCAACAAATCATACACGAAAACAGTTTTCAACACAAATTATGTGTCTATTTAACCATTAGAACATTATGCATCACTAGCATTTGATTGGTTCCTCCGGAATCGATCACCCGAACCCCTTCCCAATACTTGTTCTATAACACTCGATACTGAAGTTCTCCCTTCTAACCGATCCTTAAGATCCCGTCTTGAACCCATTGATGAATTCCGATCAATTCCTGAGAAATTTGACTTAATAACCCTTCAATTGACTGAGGAGATGAGTACGATTTCACATCTAAAACACCCGAAAACGCGTCCAAAAACTCTGAATAAGCTGGCACAATAAGCTTAACAGTCGCTTCTTTTATCTGCTCCCGTAAATCGGCTTCTGGGATACTGTACCTGCTCGTATGCCTCTGAGCAGCTTCTTCAAACCCCTTGAGAAACGCCTCGATCTTACCCTTTGCATCATCTCCTTCAGAGGTTTCTTGTTTATCAAGCAACCTCACCAACCCACCCCACGCTTGCTTCACGTACAAGTAAGCCGCTTCTTCCGCCACGACTTTGTAATTCTTCTTCATGTAACTTTCCCCCAATAGCTTCCCGAGCTCGGTATTCCTCGTCCTCATGTAAATATACCAATAAGTGTTCATAGTAAACACATGGTTAAGAACTTTATCCTTGTAGCCAGCCCTTTTCAACTCTATATTTCTATGCAAAGCTTCCATTACATTCAAAACTGCTTCTTTTAACAGATTCTCATCCGACTCAGGTGCAGAAAGAACTCCCGCTTTCCATATTTGTTCGGTTCGAAGCACGTGAGCCATGGGCTCGGTGTAGTTATCAGTGGTCAAGTACTTTAGGTAGTTAACTGCGTTGCGGACCAACTTTGGCACCGAGCCGTCTTGCGGTGGTGGTAACCCGTCTTGGTTACCTTCGATTTGGAGCCCGAATCCCCAATAAACTTTAGTTGAAGCATGAACTAGAAGCTTTTCTAGTTCCCTGAACCGGGAGCAGATGTCTGCTCCCGGTTCACCTTCAAAAATATCATAAAACTCGTGTTTTATATTTTCTAAAAGAGTTAAACATGTCTAATAGTTTGAAGAGCTTTTGCGGCTCTTTGTTACTTCTTGCAACGCCTTCACCAAACCGGAAGAAAACCGCCATTATCTTGTCGGCGATTTTGACAAAACATTCTTGCCAGACCATGCCTTCCATGATGTTTCCTAGGACTTGGTTGCATAAGTTCTTTTCTGAAACGAAAACCGTTTGAACCGCTAGCTCGAAGTGTTGGGTCCATAGGCTTATGGAGGTTTCCAAGCTTTCCCATTCCATCTCGTCTATCTCTTCGGGTTTGTATGTTCTTAGATAATCCGGGTTTAGTTTCATTAGTGCCTTGGCTGCTCTCTTATACCTCACCTGTCAATTTCAGAAACACACAAAAAATAATTAGCATTTGGGTTGTCATATCTAACTCATTTAATACACTGGTCGTGTTTAAGCTAGCCTAATTAACTAAAAAACTTGACTTAGAGGTGTGCAATTGTGCATGAAAACGAAATAACCGATTTGTAACCAAAGTAACCAAAACATATCCAAAATTGATGGTTTGGGTTTATGTCTTTCCAAAAATCCAAGTTTCTGATACGATCTCGGTTTTTACATGCACCGAAAACCTAATAAACCAAACCAACGCGTAAAAACTGAAAGAAAAAAAAAACGGCTTTTGTTATTGAATTTATGGATTATAAATGGTATAGCCAAAAAAATCTAGGCTCCAAAGTATGATGCCCAAGTTCATTGTTTTTGGGATTGTTTTTCAGCCAAAAACATTCAAGCCCAAATAGCAAAATCGTAACTGAACTGAACCCATTTGAAAACCAAAAACCGGACCAAATCCGACTCATACACACTCCTAGGTCGAACTACTAACCCGTTTATACTTTTACAGTCTAGTAATGCGATTAACATGTTTACAACTTTATTATTACCCGCCAATCCGTTTTACTCGTTTAGATAAATGGGTAAAACGTGTCGTGTTGGGGCTACACGATGCTAAGTATGTGCTGGTTAGGGTTGATGTTTATTACACGAAAATATATGTTGTGTTCAGGTTGAACAAGAAATACCTTAACAAATATGTCAATGCATATATCCAAACAATCGTTAGCGGTAAGCGTCTCCGATATCCGTCTAAGAACTTCAACCTCCATCTCAGTCCCCAACTCCGACACACCCGCCACCTCTCCACCATCATCACCGCCCTCTTCCGCCGGCACTCCAATATTATGATGTCTCAACTGCAACAAAATCCCTTCAAACTCATCTTGCAAGTTTAACAAAGCCTCATCAAGCAATCCATCAAACTTCATAGAATCAACCTCGGTGTCATACAATGACTTTAACGTCACCAACGTCTCTCTTAACCGATGTACCCTAAATTGGTCTGTAGCCTTTGTCCGGCTTAAAAACTCCACCACCTCTTGCAACCGTTGGATCGCAGGCCCACCCTCTTGGCTAATCAAGTTGATCGCTATATTAAGTTTATCAACACAATCAACGTACTTGATCAGTAACCGAAGCCTCCGGTTTTCTGATTTTTGTTCCGGAAGTTTAGTTGAAATGTCGACTAGTTTACGCTGCAACGATTCTGATATTTTAAACCCGTCGATGAGGACAAGCGCGGGTGAAACGCACGATTGATACGTGTTTCAAGTGCTTTTGACGCGATAGAGAGCGATTGTAGAGGGGCTAATCTTCTTGAGGCAACATTTAAACTTTCATGTTGAGTTTTGAAGTTTTGGTCTTGTTTTTGGAGGTCAGTTTGCAAAGTTTGTGATGATTTTAGGATGGTTTTGAGATCGGAGCATGCAGATTCTAGCTCGGTGAGAATCGGGTAGTCTTCCATCGTTGGTGGCGGCGATTAAAAGAGAGTGGTGGTGGTGGTAAGAGAGGGGTGGTTTATAAGACAAGAATAAGGTGGCAAGTAACATATATTATTATGGGACGGGGAGAATTAAGCAAAGACTAAATCTCGATGTAAACTAAGAAGCATATGGCAATACAACATTGGGTGTGGACAAATCAATGGAGTTAAAGTTAAGATACAGCCGGGCTTGCTTGTTTCTTGATTTGGTCTATACTTGTTGATACCGACCGTTTGATTCTTTTTATCAACGTTTGACAGTGGCCGTTTGATACTGTTGATAGTGACATATTTGACATAGAACAAAACGACAGAAAATGCTTGACTTAAATGAGCATAGCTTGGGCTGGCCACAAGAAGAGCTACAATGCCATATTCTTGACGAGTAGCAAACAACTATATGCGATTTGACACAAATGCCAAGCCCGAATTCCATTATTTAGAGCTCTGATTAGAGTACTAACTATAATCACTATGTTTTTAATGTAAAAACACATAAATCATCGATTGCATGAATTACACGTTTATTTGCGTCTTTAATTTCAGTAATTAGTTTTCGGTTTTTAAAGATATGACGATATCTACTAAATTTAGAATTCCATACAAAAAAATCTTGAAGCATTTTTCTTATTCCTACCTAAGGGTAGGATGGGTATATGCGGGGTACCGGCTTTTAGGTGGTGTATGTCACCATGTATTAGCAAGTGCCACATGTAGAGATTGAGCTTGGTTAAGTAAGTCTACCCCTTTTTACATGTTTTTTCGTGTAAACTATTGCATTTACCGGCATGAGTAACAAATATTGAGATCCTATGCCAACATCGTACTCACAAATGCGTTATTGTGTCCAAGCTACTTAAATTGTGTCCCAAGTTCCTTGAACAATAAACAAGTAACAACATCAATACAAGCAATAAAATCTAGATGACTACAAAATAAGTTAAGAGCTAATATGTTACAGCCCAAATAAGGAAAGTTAACCCAAAAGTGGCTATAAATCCCACTTTTGTTTTCTATATGTGGGACAAGTCTCATACCTATAGTTTCAACCTTGACACTTGACCCTCCTTAAGGGCTAAAGTTCTCGTTGGTCAAGGATGGCTCCCTCTCTAGGCCACAACTATAAGTTGGCTCTAAAATCATTGTTATTGCTTAAAAAAAAACTTTGTGCATTTACTATAGATTGTATTTTAGTCGTAGAAACACAAACTCCGCCGCAACGCGCGGGTACAAAAGCTTGTTTAGACTATAAATCTCATATTTGTTGCCCATACAACCGATGAAACACAAGTTTCAATGTTTTATACCTTACAACAGTTTCATTTCATAACATAATATGATGACATCATTTTTTAAAGTGAATTACAAAGTTGTACATATTTTGTTAGGATTATAAAGTTGTAGGGTATCAATTGAGAACAAATTTGATTACGAGTATCACACCATTCAATTTCGAATTTGATATTGTCAAACTCTAGCAGATCTAATTCTGTTGTCACGCTCATTTTAACTTGCTTGTCAGATACAAGAGGCAAGCCCCACATCGCGCTTGTCAGATTCAATCTAACAGTAATTTAGATTTGCCGCATAACTTGTTGAAACAAAATTAACTTGTTAATATCAAAAGACTTAGCAGTTTGCAACTCGATATGATTTAAAAATTAATTGATAATATATAGTGTTTAGCAGTTTGCAATTAACTTGGTTGAGAAGAAACTACAATTTACATGTGTATGTAAAAAGGTTTTCAGATCCGAATAAGAAAAAGTGCATATGGTTTGTCAAAGTCTTTATGACAATGAAATGTTAGAATTCAACTTTATGTTCTAATCTTTTAACCTGAAACAAACAATTTAAAAATTAATTGATATAATTTAACATATTTCTGTGTTTTATGATTTTCTAACGTATGATTACTCAAGAAACATGGGGACACCAAGTCTCCAAACCAATAAGTTGGTTTCTAGATGCTTCTAGAGTGTGGTTGGGTAGTTCCATTTGATCGGAATATTGACTACGGTTATAAACCTTAAAAGGTCAACGTGACAATTCCTAATTAGCACACTTGTACTCTTTCAAAATTGATGTGAAATTTGTGGTTTGGTAAATTGACATTTTGAGGACTTTTGGTTAGAAAGAGGTGACAAAACGAGCATTATTTTCGTAAAGAAATACTATATGTGTGGGAACATGCACAATATTTCCTACCAATGCACCAAAAATTGTGCATTGTCATCCAATTCAACAACTCAGTGAAAACACTAATTAGGTGTCTATTTGTGACTTATCGCTTATTTTTTTACATAATAGCATACTTAATTTTATATATTTTAATCAACAAAACTTAGTTCTTGATGTCATTTTTTGTAAATTTATATATTTTTTAAAATGGTTTTGAGAATATTTTATATTATTGCGTTTGCATCATCCACTTTGCACAAAGTCATCCTTACACCAAATCCTCCATTATTTTTTGTACTTTACCTCAAAGCTTTTGTTTTCATATTTTGACAAAAACAATTATATTTTAGGTATTAACTGTCACCGGAGATGGAATTAAGATTTCTTACGTGGTGTTACATTTAATAAATACTTGGTGGCCGATATCACTCAAATATCAAATAATCAATAACACATAGAAAACGAGTGACAAATGCTATATAATACATAATAAAAAATTTACAACGTGACTATCAATACTAAAAAAAATTAAATTCACTAACGAAAAAAAATCACCGACAAACGAGTACGTTGACAATTTGCAGCATACTAAAAGCCCAAGAACACCTTTTCATCTTTGAGACCACCGACAAACGACAAACGAGTACGTTGACAATTTACAATTATGCCATTATCGGTGATCTCAACCGTTGAACACGTGAGATCTTATGTCTGGCTACGGAGGTATGTTTTTTGTATGATTTAGTATTATTTATTTATTTATTTAGAAAAGCAATTATCTAGTTAACAAACTATTATAATCATATGTATAATGTTTGATGGTTATAGATTAAAGTTTGTACATGAACAAATAACGATCATAGTGATGAGGAGACATAAATGCTTTAGTCGAAGTTGGAAGTTGAACGAAAGTTTCACCAAAAAATGCTGAATGGGCGGCTTTAGACTCTTATGAGCTAGTACGTGCCACAACACGAGTTACCAACCACATTCTTGAACTCTACCTCTCATGCATGATGCTTAGTTTGATATATAGTTATCATTAATCGAACATATATACTTTATATAGCATGAAATAATTTTCTTTAACTGATTTTTTTTATTTACAAGAGCTCATTAATTAATTGTCACTTTTGTACGCATGGATATCACTTGCAAACAAGTTTTTCACTGATCAATCGGTTAGTAACCATGGAGATTTGACGATGATATCTTTCATAGATCCGCTGATGATGTGACCGTTGATGATCCGTCGATAATGGCCGTCGATTATCTATATATGCAATAATTTCATTAACAAAAAACTGTACACTGAAAGAAAATATAATTTAGGGCAGCTCATGGTCGTATATGGATATAATTATAGGGTAGAATAAAATATTAAAAGTACATGAAAGCACTTCACCTAATTAAGTATATCAAACTAGAAAAGAAAACAAAAAAACAAAAAAAAAACGCTGCCAGACTTAATATATAGATATGAATAAAGTTATCCACTTGTTAGAAAGAAAATTGCTATAGAATTTTTATATTTTTGTTCAAGATTTCCAAAATATATTTAACCTATTTGAACTTTCAAAATACCTATTTTCAAATAGGAAAAAAAAGCTCAAACTAATATGTGGTGTACTTTCTAAAAGAGAATTGCCAAGTGACTATGTGTAGTTTGTTTTTTAAGAGATAAAATGTGGGTAATTTATGAATTACATTTGTAGATCTTCGTAGAAGAAGAGGTGGACCATAGTATGTAATAAGAAAGCTATTTGTTTTTTTAACTTCTGCAAACTATTAAAATAAACTGAAATTTAAATAAATAGATTTTTTAAACTTAAAAAAAATAAATTCAACATTGATTTTTAAATAATAGTTATACAACACTCTCTAGTTTAGGGTTGATAATTCAATCTTCTCAACAAAAAATTAAACCTCGGTCTTTTCAATATGAGTTTTCAAATGCTATGTACATTGATTTCAACTTTTAAATACACGAAAACTTAATGACCAATTTCACTCTCATCATGAGAAAAGTTTAGCAAATAAAAAATTCGAAGACTGTTAATTTCACTTGCAATCAACGTAGAAGTTCGGAAGAGACGGCATGTGGTGGCGATAGCGAAGAGCAATATGGATGAGAAGTAGTGAAGCATGGTACTTTTATGCCTCGAGTGTTGGATTTTCTTCGATGGAGGGGCGACGCCGATAGAGGGGCGAGGGTAGTGGCTAGGGTTGTGAGCTGATCTAGTTGTCATGATTTAATAAAAATAGATTGAAATTGTGTCCTAATCACCTTAAGCTAGTTAGCGCAAACATGGTGTTAAACCAACAGGATTCTGTGGTCAGTATTATCTTAACCATTATGAAGTATTGTTTATGTTATGAAGTTTAAGTCAAGTGCTGACCACACTAGCAATGATTTGAGTTTAAAATAACACAATCACTTATGCAAGTTTAAACAATTAACAAGAAACGAATCACACCTGGGGTTCAAACATGTAAACTAAACAACAATCTCATGTTATTTAACAAGTTAGTCATTGATAAAGGAATCTGGTTAACTGAATAATCTTTTCTTAGGCATCAATAAATGTGAACACGCGGCTCTGGTATCCAAAGGTTCCTTGCCAGCGTGACACAAACAAGGACATATGTATGCTTTATCGACTTAGACTAAACAATAAACCCTATAAAACACGTGTCAAAGCAATCGACAAACTAATCGTTTTGATTGAATGCCCAACAATATCAAACATCAATGTTCATAAATTATAAATCAACAACAATCATTCAGTGTTTGCTAGATCTTATCATCAATGTTAAAACATCAGTGTTACAATACTCTATGTCCCGGGAATGATTCGAGAGGACTAGCTGCTCATTGTCTTTGCTAGATATTCAATCATAATGATAAACGCCATAAGGAATGATTACTAGATGGTTGGAAGGTCTAGAATCACTTTATAGCTCCTAGAAATGACTGGAAGTTGTGATAGATTAACATGATTCGTGAAATAGAAGTTAAAGGCCAAACCCTAATTTTTCCTGTTTTATATGGTCATCGCGTATCGCCCTCACACTTCCATGGGTCCATCGCGTCCAAAAGTCAACTTCCTTCATAATCTGACCCATTGCGTATTGCGAGGGACCCTTTCCACCCCCATCGCGTAGCGTGACGAGTCTCATCAATAGGGATTTTTCCGTATTGCATCGTGTTGCGTGCCAATCATCTCAGGCATTCATTCCGTGCTCATACAAGTCCAAATTATTAACCGCATTAACACCCTATGACTTGTAACACAATAAACACGTATGAAGTACCATTGTTCGTACATATAACAAACTAAAACTATACAATTAATGCAATAATATACGAACATAATACCCTACCGTATGAGCATGTGAAGGAGAACGATGGTTTATGATGTTAAAGAGGTAAAAAGAGGTTGAGCCAAATCTGCATCAAGAAGAGTCTGCACATATGTTTTTAATGAAACGTCTACGAGAAAGTAAACACTATGCATAAGCTCATGGCTACGTGACACAGATAGAAAAGCGCTCACATTTTTTTTTCAGAAAACAAACACCACCTAAGTCTTCAAAGGGATTAAACCTCATTAATATAGTTAAACCGACTATATTCTTCATTTTCTGTTAAATCAACTTCTTGCACAATAATAAGTTGTCTTACATAACGGAACTTGCGACATGAAGCAATTCTTATTATAGTGATGAGTTGAACCAAAAGTTATATCATAGGAAACAGGACATAATTACTGAAAGTACCTAAACTTTACTCGAGCATCTTGCAATTGGAGTTGCTTAGACACAAAGTTTTTGACGAGCCAGATCATGTGTGTGCGTGTGTGGGAAGCGGGAACAAGTGTCCCTAGGACAAGACGAGGGCAAAAGAAGAGAAAGAAAGTCGTTACTCAAGTTGCTTAGTACAATAGTTCGTTATGTAATGTATTCGCTTATTAAACTTGTATTTATCGGTTTATATTCCACGTTGTATATATGTAATCGATTTACACATAATCATAGTCCAAGTAAGCGTGCTCCTATATGGTTGGCCCCTCTATTTTCATACATCACGATGAATTCGATAAGAACAAACCATAATGATTATAATTAATAAAGTAGCCCCCTCTATTGTCATCATTAATATAAAATTCGCTAACAAAACCATACAACGGTCAAAGAAGGTATCCAAATGAAAACAAGCATCTTTTATATACATATTTTCCCATAAACACCCCACCATCATCCATGTTTATATTAATAACTACCATAATTATTTAATCACTATGATTCATTATATCGGTTAATGGTTTTGAAAATAAGCGCACACAGTTTGGTATTAAAATTTAATACTAACAGCTGTTGTTAAAATCATGACTAGGTGTCGCCGATTAAAATCCGTGAATTAATTCCGAGTAATCCCTGATTATTTTTGATTAATTGCTAGTCCCCATTTACTGCTCGACTAGTTATTTGCGATTACTACAACACTAACAGAACATGTACACCAAGATCACAACATGAAATCAGAAAATATAATTAAGATATGTATTCTAGACTTCTAGTTATTACCATAGTAATTTACATGTCACACTAAACTTATCCTTCAAAAAATATCAAATCAAGGGTTTTTTTGCATATTTTCTAGTGTGAAAATAAGGAAATATTAATGTGGTACACATTTAGCACAACTCAATTTTCTGAATCTTAAAATTATTGAACTTGAACCCTGGAGGTGGTTGGTATGACTGTTGATTGTAATCAAGTTGATTACTTTAGAAACTCATAAGCTTCTTCATTTTGTTTGTTGGCTGAACATCTATGGGTCCACTAAAATAGACTCTTGGAGATGAAATCACCTTATTTTCACTAGGTATTCTTGAGTCTTGGTGCTTGATCATCTTCTTTGTAGTTGAGTTGATCTCAAACGTTCCATCGATCTTGGGAATCACGTACCAAGCGATCGATGCACATATAATCGCCAAAGAACGTCCGAAAAATATCAAGAAAAGCATCACCAAAATCACAAACAAAGGCAAGTTATAAGAAGGCATCCACCACTCCTCTAACTTACTTCTCAAATTTTGTTTCCATTGATTAACCCTAGTCATATTCGTTACCTTACCGGCTGATGGTTGTTCATGATGCACTTCTTTGGTTCCGATCTTAGTACTCTTTGTGACATTACTAAAACCCCCAAGAAGTTCCAAATTCTTGTTATGATCCAACGTTGAAACTTGCAACTTAGGAAGTGAAAGAGTGCTTTTGAAGTCTTTAATGTTGGTATGCTTATGATGATCTTTGTCTTGTAATTTCCTTGGATGATCTTTAAACCTCACAATAATGGGAGTCACATCGTTTGAATTCGAGTACACGAACCGAACAAAAGAGATGTATTGTGACCCCTTTTGGGTGAAGATCTTTCGCTTCTTGTCATCAAGTTCCGCTAAAAGAGCCTCGAATTTGTCAAGCCCGCGGTTCGCGTACGGGTTCTTGTTGTTTTCTTTTTTCCTTGTACGACAAAACCCGTTTTTTCTTGATTTTCTTAGAGGGGATGGCCAAAGAACCTCAAAATCATCTTCTTTTTGGGTCTTAAAAGATGGTACCACATATAAAGGACATGGATCTTTCTTTTGTGTGTTTTTCTTGAACTTTTGGGATGAGTTTAAACTATAATGGTGTTTTTTTAAGACCGTTGAGAACAAAGAAAGAAAAAGGTGGTCAAGAGACAGGTAGATAAGAATGGTTTGATGGATTTGTTGAAATAGTAAAAGGGCAAAATTGGAAATTTAGGTTCTTTAAGAAGCTTCTTCTTGGGTG